>NW_008649694.1:4796-5551 GCF_000247585.1 Phytophthora nicotianae INRA-310 | reverse complement strand
TTCCAATCTGCAACTTGAGTTACTATCAAACTCCAACCGATATCACTAGCGTCGGTCACCACACACATCGTCGCGTAGTTTATCGGAAAAGTTAAGGTCACGCTCTGTTCGAGCAATATTTTCATTTCGTCATACGCTGTCCGCTGTTCAGATGTCAAACTGATAGAAATTCCTGCAGCAACTCGTTTAGTCCTTTTAGCAGCAGTTGTCAGAGCAGTATCTACTACATCTTATGGAGATGGTGACAGCAGCTGCATCCCTCGCATGACCAACATGTGCCTCGCGTGGAAACCGACCGAGTAACCTCGTTCGCACATGTGATACCACGAAGGATGTCTGAACGATATTCGTGGAGAGTGGCTTGCCAGGCGTGGTCGTGGTTGAGCACCAATAATGGAAAGCAATTAGAGCAAGTTGGTAGGAGTATCGATTTATTTCGGCACCACGCACTGTAGCCAAGTTCCGAGCACCATGTAGACCAATTTCCCCCGGTGGTTGCCTACTTGGGCCTGCTGCTAGTGCGTACGACGGAATCTGGCCGAGAAGGTCGTGTAAATCCTTCGAGTTGTGGGAGGAACCGAATCCTGATGTCAATCAGACGTGACGTTAGACCAATCGTTATCGTAGTGTCAGTCATGGTGTTGGTGGATCCGGGGAGATAGTTTATGAAAGCCGATAACAGCTTCTGCGAGTCTGATTACTCAATTCATTTCTTATGCCAATGCATTTGCGTTATATAGATTATTCGCTCAGGA
>NW_008649694.1:0-591 GCF_000247585.1 Phytophthora nicotianae INRA-310 | reverse complement strand
CACCAATTAAGCTGACGTTCCTACTGCCTACTCACCATCCTCGTGGAACACGCCTTGGTGTATATATCTTCTGGTGGGTCATCTATGAAAGCATTTCCTGACATTCTTCCGCAAGTGCGATTTGCCAGTACCCCTTAATAAAGTCAAACAATCCAAAGAAATTGGGCCCTTTTACTGCTTCCAAATCTGTTTGTAGGTCAGGCATCACTCCAACTATGGCTTCTACCAGTGTGTTCATTGGTTTGTAGTCTGCCGTCTGTCGAAATTCTCCACCACCTTTCCGAACTGGTAGTGCCGGACATGCCCACCTGCTCTCTCGGTTTTCATATACCCACCCTAACTCCACGAGTTTAGCGTTGAAGCATTTGCGTTATATAGATTATTCGCTCAGGACACCGCGGGCCATACTTTGACGAAGCGTACTGGTGTGGTATAGATCGAAGCCCATGCTGGTCCATACATCCAAGCTCCAAGGGCGGTACATAGTTGCTCTCATACGTTAATGGTTAAATTATTGGGTCACGACACCTGTTGATGAAGATTTCCTGAGAAATATGAAGCAACGAAAAGCAGCGGCTTCCGAACTCAATA
>NW_008649693.1:10416-11436 GCF_000247585.1 Phytophthora nicotianae INRA-310 | reverse complement strand
TTAAACCATACAGACTCTTGAGCAAATGGCACACATCGTCATCGTCGCCCTCCTCCAAGCCGTCCGGTCGTACCATGTAGATA
Organism: Phytophthora nicotianae INRA-310; assembly: GCF_000247585.1. Lineage (NCBI taxonomy): Eukaryota > Oomycota > Peronosporomycetes > Peronosporales > Peronosporaceae > Phytophthora > Phytophthora nicotianae. The sequence goes on along the minus strand of NW_008649693.1, from coordinate 11,353 downwards.
GTCTCCTGCAGTGGGCCGTAAAGAAAGGTCTTAACATCAAACTGCATGGCTGTCCACCCCCTCTGCACACCATAGTAGATCGACGCACGAATCGTTTCGAAACGAATGACCGGTGCATACGTCTCGTGGAAATTCACTCCATACATTTGCTTGTGGCCGTGTATCACCAAGCGCGCCTTGTAGCGCTTGATGTTGCCATGTTCATCCCTCTTTATAGCAAACACCCAACGGTAGGTAATGACCTTGGCCTTGCCAGCACATGCACGCGGCATAAGACGCCAGGTCCGATGCTTCTTTAGAGACGCCAGCTCCTCCTGAATAGCTTTGCGCCACTCCGGCCACTCACGGCTTGCCTTGGCCTGTCGGTAATTCTGCGGCAACTGGACAGCTCCAGCACCACGCACGACAACATTGAAGACAAAATCCCGAAGACGTGACGGCCGCGCCCGCTTGCGTCGGGGCAGAACCTTCACTGGAGCCACAGTTGGCTTCCTCACCACGAACGGCACCTCCTTCTCTGAGTCAGTCGCACTAGCAGCTCTCTTGCGCTTCAGACGCCCTTTGTCAGACTTAGACTTCTTCGTTGCTTGAACCGTAGGCGACGGCACAGCCGCAGTGTCTACAGTGTCCACAGGTAATTGCTCTGCTTGCTGCACGATCTGCAATGAAATGTCAGCAAGGTCGTCCACTTGACCTTTAAGCTGCACACCAGCAACCACCTGTCGCGCCACCTCATCACCTTCTGCATACTTCATCGTGCACACGTCTACAGCAATACGCTCCAGCGGTCTGGTGCGTCTCTCGGGGTTTCAATCCAACCTTGAACTGATGCGCCACCCGATTAATCTCTTCCATACCAGCGTGGTTGAGACGATTGTGCAGCAAGCCCATGGCAGCACTCTTCGAGACTGTCTTCGTTTTCTCAACACCCAGCACC
>NW_008649693.1:9716-10316 GCF_000247585.1 Phytophthora nicotianae INRA-310 | reverse complement strand
TAGCCGGTTGTGGGCAGTCCCGCACGAAGTGCTTGTCAGAACCACAGCGGAAGCAAACCGACTTCTTTTTCTTCTTCTTAGACCGCGTAGATGACAAACTTGGGCTCCGTGGTCTTGAAATTCCACGTCCTGCGCGTCGTCGAGCTTGTCTATCTCCATTGTTGTGCTCGGTGACATTGTAGACTTCTCGACTCCCAAGTCCTTGGCTTCCACCTCGTTGATCGCTGCAACGGCGATCAGCGCCAGACATGTTATCAGCAATCAGCTCTGCGTTCTCGAGACGCGCAGTCGCGTCACGCAGCTCAGGCTTCGCACGAGTAGTGCGTTTGCGCTCAGCATGTTCACGCACAAGTCCTGAGTACACCTCCACAGCATTGCTCAGCATCACGTCGGAATCAGCGTTTTCTGCCCGTACAGATAAACGTCCAACGGGGTTCCCAGATTTGGGCTCATAACCTGAACCGCGATGACTCTCATTAGGGAACACTGAAGTCATTGCGGTGCCTATTAGGTATTAACAGGAAACACGAAGCCAATGCGTTCGTTGGGATAACCCAACGGGAATAGCTGTTGGGCAGACAACTCCAATAGAGAACTAAG
>NW_008649693.1:5115-6245 GCF_000247585.1 Phytophthora nicotianae INRA-310 | reverse complement strand
GAACGTTAGCCTTGAACAAGCTGTGTGCGTTTTAGAAGCTCATCGATCCGAAAAACAACTAACTCTAAATGCATTAAGCGACAGTCTGTGCAAAAGCAAATAATACATTTACACAACGTGAATACATCACTTAGTATACTTCCATAGACACTGATAACTTCCTTACCGCTCTAGAAAACATATAAACGCCGTCACCAACGCTGAAGACAATTGATATGATACCACTCATCTGGTTCAGCATCAACAGGGTGTAGGACAGCTCACCAACATCTTGTTTTGACTCAGGAGGCTTTACTCGACGCCGGAAGAGCCATTGGCCGGTTCGTTATCTGCACTATCAACCACACGGACCGTATCAGGTCTGACAGAGCAATTATCGCCTTCAAATGGCTCGTCAGCATTTTCGTCCGCCTCACAAAGCTTAACCTCTCCTGAATAGCAATAAACCGCGCGCTGTCCCTTAAACAGAGCCATCACCCTATCAAGAAGGTGCGCGTCAACGTTCTTTACCGGGTGCTAAGAGTTTATACGCCTCTGCCAGAGCCAATATCCACGCCGCCGTCTCGCCGCGCGATGCTGTTGTGCGCCCCAGAACTCAAAGGCTAAATGGTGGAGTCTGAGTGGACAATAAATACCAGACTATGGAATAATAACTGCTGTTATCCGGATGTATCCACCATAGATAATTCGATTATCTGACTGGGGTGGCGTCCCTAACAAACTTCCGATAATCAGCGCTATCAGTGATATTCTCCAGATCGGTCACCATACTGGTAGACAGCTTCGCAGCATCCTTGTAATATGATAGAGCGCAAGCATGAAGAGAGGTTGCTCGCACATCGCCCACCTTGCTTCAACCAGTTTCGTTAATTCATCACTGTAGACACTCCTTCGGAACTTTTCGTGCAAGTCTCGTAGAACAATGACGACGTCTGCAAGAGTGTTTTCTTCGTTTTGCAATTTAAGCGAAGCAAAATACAGTGGACTTGTCCCTTCTTCAGCATCCTGAAGTAACGACCACAATGTTTCCGTTTCGAACACAGAACACGCCTTGGCAAACTCCTAATCACCTCGAAACGTGATTGCAAAGAGACGGAGGGCGGTTTGCACCCCGTAAAAGTGAGGCAAAA
>NW_008649693.1:678-2225 GCF_000247585.1 Phytophthora nicotianae INRA-310 | reverse complement strand
CGATCGTCCTCAACAAGCTCTTGAAAAACCTCATCCCAATGCTCAAATGGATCTTGGTCATCATCATTCTCGCTGACTTCTTCATCCTCACTTCCAGCTTCTAAATCGTCTGCCGCATGGTTACTCTGGCTCTGGGCATCTGCGAACAGCGAAGACAGATCACGACGAACAGAAGGATGATGACCAGGGGTTCTTTGGATAGCTAAGCCGAGTTGTTCATCGCCACGGCGTTTCCGAGGTGGAGAAAACAACTCCATCACCTTTTTGAGCTCGTTGGGATCCCCTATACGGCGTTAGGTGCTTTAGATTTGTTGGCTTGGTCTCTGCCCCCCTCACGTCGGTCGCGGTCTCGTACTTGGCCCCGAACAGCTGCAATCGTTCTTGCTTTTTCGGAGTTCATCTTGTTTCGCCGAGCAGAGTGAATGAGCGCCAACACTGAGAAGTATCGCTCGCAGGTAGCTGTATTTACAGCCATAGCCAACACAACCAGCGCTAGTTCGGGAAGCTCAGGCTCCAGATGAGCTCTCTCTTTTGACGACTTCGCTTCCTGCCAAAACGCTGCCAGGGGTGGCGTTGCAAAATTCTCAAAATTTGCTAAGGAAAATGGTGTGTACGCTCCTCGCATCCACTCGGACATTTCACCGACAATTGACCGCGCATCCCGATCGAACGGCTTCCTATAGTACGCCAAAGCAAAATCCCACATCCTATTTGCTACTGACCCATGAAGCTCCTTCAGCAACTCTCTATTGCCAGGGTGAAGCACAAACGCTAAGAGAAAGAGAGGGAGCTCGCAATCGTTCCAGCGTTTTTCCAGCAGCCCGACCAGCCCATCACTTATCGGGCTAGCGACGAACTTGTCATATAGCTCTCGAAAACACAAGACGACATCCGCGAACGTGTTGTTATCACTTTGTAGCATGAAGGAGGCAAAACACAGTGGGCGAATCACTTCTTCAGCTTTTTTAAGCTCCGACCAGAACGCTGCGTCTTCGAGTATTATTAACTTATCTGGCAAATCATGCGCGTTCTTGTTCGTCACTTCAAAAACGCTTAGCGCAGTGCGGACCCGCAAAAGCAAAGCAAAGCAGGACTGCATTGAATTCCACCGTGTTGTACAGAGTGGTATCAGCTTCCTAGTAGTTCCATACGTTTGAGTCATTGCCTTTTCCCCCAACGGTAGCCACTTTGAAGAGGAGGCATTCATCGTCTTCACCACGTCCAATGCCTTAGCTGTCGCGCTCCGAAAAGCTGTATTAAGTACTGCTTTGACCAAGTTGTTAACGGCATGTGCAAAGCAGCGCACGAACACGACGAAGATCTAGTATACGCCGAGCACGCGAACATTGACCGGCATCGTCCGTTACGACTGCATCAATGACCAGCCCTCGGCCTGAACTTCCAGCATGATTTTCTCCATTTGCTCGGCGATGGCTACACCGTCGTGTCGGTGGTTTGTAGGATATAACCCAAGTGCACAAACGTTCCCGTAGAGCGATAACTGGCAACCAAACAGGTGTGTCTTGGATATATTCATCCAAACATAC
>NW_008649693.1:0-578 GCF_000247585.1 Phytophthora nicotianae INRA-310 | reverse complement strand
TGTGCAGCTCCTAAAGCGCACCGACCTGTTCCCTTTTTGAAGTACCAGCGAACGAGCCATCAGGACTCGAAGCAACACCCAGTGCCGCTACCTTCGCCAAGTACTCCACACACGATGGCCAGTGCCACCTCCTCAGCTCCCAGAGCTCTACGTTTCACAACCACCCTCTTCATGTGCCTTCGACTCCCTCGCGTCCTTGCGTGTGCCAGCGCACTGCAGTTCTATTGGCGAGAGCACCTTCAGAGCAGCTCGAAACCGTGCAAACTTGACAGCTCCCAGAGCCTTTGTCATAATGTCCGCAATCATGTCTTTAGTACCCACGTGCTTCACGTCCAACTCCTTCTTCTCCACCAAGTCACGAGACACGTGGAACTTATTCTCGATGTGCTTCGTTCGGCTGTGCTTGCCCGGACGTGCAGTCATGTAAATGAAGGCCATGTTGTCGCCTAACAGTAACGGTTTTGTGTACTCCCACTGGAGCTGGTCACAGAGTTGGCGAACCCATTGCAAATCCTTGATACCTTCGGCCATCGCAACATACTCAGCTTCTGTCGTACTCTGCGCGTTCAAGCCCTGCT
>NW_008649692.1:0-1000 GCF_000247585.1 Phytophthora nicotianae INRA-310 | reverse complement strand
CGACAACGTCGACAAGGACTTCCCGTTCCAGATTCGACGCAAGCAGTTTCCAGTATTTCCAGAGTTCGCGATGACGATCAACCGAGCTCAAGGCCAGTCGTTCAACCAAGTAGGTATTTGTTTGCAAGGCCCCGTGTTCTCCCACGGCCAATTACACGCGCGACGTCGAGAAAGGTACTCACGATCATGTCCGCGTTTGGGGACGACGCGATGCACACCAAAAACATCGTTTACCGCGAAATCTTCGTCTCACGCCAAGGCCTTCTACCAGCATAAAGGCTCTCTAATTGCATAAATACATGGTAGCTTTGCATTTTACTCTTTGTTTACATGTATACATCAGCTCCAAAGACTCCATCCAGCTGCCGAGCGCAGCGAAGGCGGCACTGGCAAGTAGTGCAGCGAGCTGCGAAGCGAGTGGAACGGGTTGCGGCAAACCATGTCCTATCCACGCTGGAGCGGGCGACCCCAATGCTAGTTGCACGTGATAATCCAGAAGCCACTGGTTTTACTCCCTCACTATCCGAATCGCCGGCTCGGACGCAATGGCATTCCACGCGCGATTGCGCGAGCTTATGCATGAAGGCTGGAAGTCCCAGCAGTCGACAGGACTTTCCTACGGCTCTTTGCTATTTCACTCCGAAAATCCTGAATCCAATGCAGATGCATTTGACGTTGTGTCAGACGAGCTGCGAGAGCAACAACGGTTGAGGCAAGGAAGCAGTGGTGAGTCCCGGTCTAGTGCGGCGGCACGTGAACATTCTGAACAAGGCAACACCAATTCGGATGGTAACCATTCCCTGCCAAACGATTCAGAACGAAGTTCAAACGAAGTGCTGGATCGGAATGCCCCTCAACGCAAGAATGTATATGCTGTTTTGTGTTCATGTACAAGTTTAGATGAGTTCTAAACTTGTATTGTTCCTCTATCATGTACAGATGGCTCGGATACACGTCGAGCAGTATCGGTACCAGTGACACCGGCTTCTTCTAGCTCCCA
>NW_008649691.1:0-1030 GCF_000247585.1 Phytophthora nicotianae INRA-310 | reverse complement strand
TTTTTTTTATCATTTGCTGTTAAAGTTCCAATGTTACCGTTTCATGTTTGGTTACCAGAAGCTCATGTTGAAGCACCTACAGCAGGTTCTGTATTATTAGCAGGTATTTTATTAAAATTAGGATCATATGGTATGATAAGATTTTTAGTTCCTTTATTTCCTAAAGCTACTTTATATTTTACACCGTATATTTTAGTATTATGTTTAATATCAGTTATTTATGCTTCATTGACAGCTATAAGACAAACAGATTTAAAACGTATTATTGCATATGCTTCAGTTGCTCATATGAATTTTATTATTTTAGGAATCTTTTCTTTAACTATTCAAGGTTTAGAAGGTAGTATTATTCAAATGATTAGTCATGGTTTAGTATCTAGTGGATTATTTTTTTCAATTGGATGTTTATATGATCGATATCATACACGTTTTATTAATTATTACGGTGGTTTAGCACATACAATGCCATTATTTTGTATTGCATTATTTATTTATGTATTAGCAAATATGTCTATTCCAGGTTCAAGTAGTTTTGTAGGAGAAATTCTTATCTTAACAGGTATTTTTGAAGATAATACTACAACAGCTATTTTTGCAACAATTGGGATGTTTTTAGGTGGTATTTATTCTTTATTATTTTATAATCGAATTTGTTACGGTAATATTCAAAATATTTATTTAAAAATTTATTATGATTTAACTTATCGAGAATTTTTAATACATTTAATATTAATTGCAAATATTTTCTTATTAGGTTTATATCCTAAAATTTTTGAAAGTTGTATGCATGAAAGTGTATCAAAAATTTTAATACATATCGATTTTTCTTATTTTTATTAAATAAAATATTTTTTTATTTAATAAAAAGCCCTTTTAGTCTAATGGTTAGGACATTGCCTTTTCACGGCAAAGATACGAGTTCAATTCTCGTAAAGGGTATAAAAATATATATTTGATATATTTTTAATAATTATAACTTTTTATAATTATTTTATAATATGATAATTTAATAACCTGTATGGCTATTGAA
>NW_008649690.1:0-1034 GCF_000247585.1 Phytophthora nicotianae INRA-310 | reverse complement strand
AAAAAAAATAATATTTATTAAAAAAATAGTACTAATTAACATTAATAAAGAATAATGATAAATATAACCAGTTTGTAATAAAATTATTTGCTGACTTAAAAAAGCAAAAATTGTTGTTAAACCATAAGGACCACACATTTCAATTAATCCTTTATCAATCATTTTATATGTAAAATTATAACCTATTTTTAAAATATATTGGTTAATAAATTCATAATAAATTTTATCAAAATACCATTTTCTATTTAAAAAATTATAAAAATAAAGACCATATTCTGAAATTTTTAAATTATATAAAAATTTAAATTTAAAAAAATATAAATAAAATGCACCAAATAAACCACAAAAACTTAAAATAACTGGTAATAATTTAAAAAATGTTGGTAAAAATTCAGCATCAATCATTTGATTATTTAATGGATTTATATAAATAGAATTATTCCAAAAATTAGAACCTAATCCAACAAACATATCTTTAGAAATATAACCAATAAAAATACTACCAAAAGCTAATAATCCTAAAGGAATTCCCATTTCTAATGGTACATCATGTGCATTTTTAATAATATTTTTATATGCATTTGTTTCACTTAAAAAAGCAAAAAATAATAAACGAGTTGAATAAAAAGCTGTAAAAAAAGCACCAATAGTACCTAACCAGTAAGCAAAATGACCTGTTTCACTAAAACTTGCAAAAGCTACTTCTAATATTAAATCTTTAGAATAAAATCCTGTTAAAAAAGGGAAACCCATTAATGATAATGAACCTATTAAAAACATAATATAAGTAAAAGGTAATATACGTCTCAAACCTCCCATTTTTCTAATATCTTGCTCATCACCCATAGCATGAATTACTGCACCTGAACATAAGAATAATAATGCCTTAAAATAGGCATGGTTAGATAAATGAAAAATAGCTAACGGATAATTTGATAATCCACAAGCAAAAAACATATAACCTAATTGACTACAAGTAGAATAAGCAACTATTTTTTTAAAATCATTTTGTACTAATCCAACAGTACTTGCAA
>NW_008649689.1:0-1044 GCF_000247585.1 Phytophthora nicotianae INRA-310 | reverse complement strand
TCTAGGCATACCTGCTAAACCTAAAAAATGCATTGGAAAAAAAGTAACATTTACTCCAATAAAGAATAACCAAAAATGAATTTGACCTAAAACTTCTGGATATCTACGACCAGAAATTTTTCCAATCCAAAAATAAAATCCAGTAAATATACCAAAAACAGCACCCATAGATAAAACATAATGGAAGTGTCCTACAATATAATAAGTATCATGTAATGCAATATCTAAACCTGAATTAGACATAGCTACACCAGTTACTCCACCCATAACAAATAATAAAATAAAACCTAAAACAAATAATAATGGTGTTTCAAATTTTAAAGAACCACCCCATAAGGTTGCTAACCAACTAAATATTTTAATACCTGTTGGTACCGCAATAATCATAGTAGCTGCAGAAAAATAAGCTCTTGTATCTACATCTAAACCAACTGTAAACATATGATGTGCCCATACAATTGAACCTAATAAACCAATAGATAACATTGCATAAACCATTCCTAAATAACCGAATACATTTTTTTTAGCAAAAGCAGCAGAAACTTGACTAATAATACCAAATGCTGGTAAAATTAATACATAAACTTCTGGATGACCAAAAAACCAAAATAAATGTTGATATAATACTGGATCACCTCCACCAGATGGATCATAAAAAGAAGTATTTAAATTTCTATCTGTTAATAACATAGTAATTGCTCCAGCTAATACAGGTAAAGTTAATAATAAAAGAAATGCAGTAATTAATATAGACCATACGAATAAAGGTAATCTATGAAAACTTAAACCAGGAGCTCTCATATTATAAATAGTTGAAATAAAATTAATAGCACCTAATAAAGAAGAAATACCTGATAAATGTAAACTAAAAATCGCTAAATCTACAGAAGGACCTGAATGTGCTTGTACACTAGATAATGGGGGATAAACAGTCCAACCAGTACCAGCACCAGATTCTACAATAGCTGATGAAACTAATAATAATAAAGCTGGAGGTAATAACCAAAAACTTATATTATTCATACGAGGAAATGCCATATCAGG
>NW_008649688.1:0-1046 GCF_000247585.1 Phytophthora nicotianae INRA-310 | reverse complement strand
ACCTTTTATTGAATTATTTTTGTTTTTTAATATATATTGAAACATTATTTTATTAAATTGATGTAATATATTATAAGTTAAATCATAATTAAATAATATAATATTTTCATATTTTATATCAATTGTTGAAATTTCATCTATTTTTATTAAAGTAAAAGGTAAATAAATATTTTCATAATTATTAAATTCAATTACATAAGATTCTAAATTTACATTATTATATAAAATTTGATTTTCAAATAAAATATTTTTTAATTTAAATTTTTTATTTTTTAAATAATTATTGTTTAAAAATTGTTGATAATTTAGTAAATTATTAATTTTTTGTTTTTTTAATTTTTTCATTTAAAATAAAAATTTTTTAATTAGGCTTAGTAGGACTTGAACCTACAACTATACCGTTATGAGCGGTATGCTCTAACCAATTAAACTATAAGCCTTATTATTTATAAATAAATTTTGTTTTAACTGGTAATTTATTTGAACCGGCTTTTAAAACTTTTTTTGCATTTTCCAATGAAATACCACTAATTTCATATAAAATTTGTCCTTTTTTAACTTTAGCTACCCAAAAAGAAACAGCACCTTTTCCTTTACCCATACGATTTTCTGTAGGTTTTGCTGTAACAGGTATATCAGGAAAAACTCTTATCCAAAGAAATCCTAATCGTTTCATTTTTCGAATAATTATCCTACGAGTTGCTTCTATTTGTCTTGAAGTTAAACGAGTTTCTTCTAAAACCTTAATTGCATATTTACCATAAATAATATTATTACCTTTTGTTGTCTTTCCCACAAGTTTACCTTTAAATTGTTTTTTATATTTAGTTTTTTTTGGAAATAACATAATTAAGATTTTTTAATTTTTTTAATTTTTTGTTTTTTTAAAAAATTAGAATTTAATGTTCTTTGTATAGGTTTAAAAAAAATCCATAATTTAATACTACAGATACCTGATGGAGTTTTAAATTCATTAAAATGATATTTAATATCATATTCTAAAGTATTTAGAGGTATTTTTCCCTTTTGAAAAGTCATTTTTTTTT
>NW_008649687.1:0-1068 GCF_000247585.1 Phytophthora nicotianae INRA-310 | reverse complement strand
CCGGCGGTGTGATCGGCTCAGCTGTGCATGCCACCCGTTCGAAGATTGGCCACACCGATGTCGGCTCGACTGAGACGACTGGAGTGACGGAGACGGTGACGAACGAGGACGTGGGATCGGTGGCGTGTGATCATATTTCATCTGAACAATCGGTCAAGGAGAAATTGACGAACCAGTCCACGCTTGTTGTTCTGAGTCTTGCTGGCCAGAGTAAAGAAGATTCGAAAATGCGCAAGATAAAGGTGGCTTCGTTTCGATGGCCGTGGTTGGCGCAATTCGTGAGATTTTGTGAGAAGATGGGAGTGGACATCGAGAGTGTTCCCTCTACCGAGGTGCGTGAGCTTTCACGTGAGTTCTGTTCGAAGAGTTTCGCAAGCTTCAGCGAAAACCTATATGAAAGTGGCTCGTGGGATGAAAAGCAAGCAGCTTGGAATGTGTCCCAAACGTTGTCGGTTGAGTTCCCCGAGCTTGCTCTTCATGACTTTGGTCTTGAGTTCGGACAGTACAAGCGCGTCTTGATGATCGATGAAGTGGCCAGCGAGGACAAGAAGGTTTCAGACGTCACAAATACGCAAGTTCTCACCTCCTTGCTGAAGAAATCGCCTAAGCTATCAGGTGGCTTTGAGAACGTGCTGATTACGGAGGGCGGTGACACGGTGTTCTATGGCTCGGCGAAGTCTCTCATTGCATTCTTCCAGGAGTTTGGATATGCCCGACCACAAAACATCGATGTCAGTGAGTTCTTGCTTGGCCTTAGCGGCAGTAGCAACCCTCAGTACCACGTCACTGTTGTTGATCGAGCAAACGAAGAGAAGGAGAACCAGCACATCCAAAATCTTTCTTCCTTCGTGAGCTTCCCCGACGACACAGTTGTCTTGACTAGAACGAACCTTTCCGAGCAAGTCAAGAAGTCCCTTCCTGATTACAACCAAAACGAAGACCACCAAGACAAAACAGCGAGAATTCCTGTAACCGGTGAGCACAGCTCTGCCGCTCTGGCGGCTGCCGGCACGGTTGCGTTGAGCAGTCTGTACGCGCACCACGCACACGAGAGCAGCAAGAAGATGG
>NW_008649686.1:0-1054 GCF_000247585.1 Phytophthora nicotianae INRA-310 | reverse complement strand
TACGAACAAAAACAAGAACGACGAAAAGAAGCATGATAACGACGACGAGCCATGTGCAGATGGTGGTACTGTTGGTTGCAGTGTATCTCAAAATAGGAACAGCGATAACGGAGGACGTACTGGATCTAAGTCACTTGACATTGATGACAACTCGGTCGTTCCCTCTGCTCAAGTTGCCCCCGCCCAATCGTTAAATATAGAAATCCGACTGAATTGGTTACCCCTAAGGTCGGAAGGTCTTGCACAAACCGCGCCGAGCAAAAACAGAAGGCCAAAGCATTAAAGGAGTAAAACCAAGGCATGCTCCTACGTGTACTTCTACGAGATAAGGATATGCGCGATTTTGTGGTGTGCATGGAGGAAATACGTCCTGCATTACACCAGGTGACTTCATTCACGAAAAACCATCACGTTCATGAATTCAAAGGGCGCCTAATTATACGTGGAAAGCGGAAGAAATTTGTGCCAGGTAACGTTCGCTTTCGTTTGCCTGAAATGTTATTCGGATGATACTTGACGGCTTGAAGACACAGAAATTTACCCTGAATGACGGACAAATCATATATGAAATTATATATATCCAGATGGTACTTCTCAAAACTCCAGTTCAATCGTGGTGGTGATCCCAACACCTGGAGAAGTTACTCGAGAGCAATTGGAGGTAATGAGATGGCTATAGAATTTACACACAATGTATGAGAATGGGAAACAGTGCGCCTCATGGGTACTTACTACAGTGAAGGAAGTTGTGGACGCGACAGCGAAGCTGGGAGTATGGCAATGGAATTATTTGAGAACTGACCCTACAGCAAATTAACTGGAGTTGGGTTTGACTATACTTAAGCAGAACTGTCCAGCTTTAGAAGCAGGAGTTGGTTAAGCGACCGTTCTTTTAGTCAACTTGTAGGTATGGAGAATGGCAACAACACCACTGTTTTCTTGCCAGCGCTGTAGCCGACACGGGGACCAACGTCACGAACGTTATATCGACGCCATGTTGCCTAAAACGCCGCGAGTGTGTGGATGATGATCTGACGAGGTACGCCTTCCTTCC
>NW_008649685.1:0-1077 GCF_000247585.1 Phytophthora nicotianae INRA-310 | reverse complement strand
CGCTAATACGTGATCAGCTGGATTGGTCACGCGACCAAAGTCAATGATTATGGCGTGACCAAAGTCGTCAGTGACCTAGTATATATCCTGCCGAGCTTAATAACTGGCAACACAGTGACAAATATTGCTTGGTTGATGCCACTTAAGCACGTAAAGTATAGAAATGAACGTAAGCGCCACTTGGCAATGGTATACAGCCAATTGACGCTTGATATCGTCCCACAATGATGGGTCAGCTCTCCAGCGTGGTATCCAGACGTATGTAAAACACGCACCGATCATCATTACGTTCGGCGGCGCGGCAATGAGCAGACCAAAGGGGAGCGGAAAAACAGTTAGAGTCGTAATTACGAACACAGCGGCAATGCCAACAATCCCTGCTAACGTCACAATGAAAATGACTTGATGAATTTTCAGTTTGAGGCGTCATTTGCACGAGCACGGACCCTCCCACAAAAAAATGATCACAACGAACGAGCAAGCAAAAAAATACCCAGTTATCGAATCTGTGAAACTTTCGACGAAAACACTAGAGGTGAAATGGCCGTGTGGCTTCAGCACAGCCGTCGTCGGCTTTGGAGTGGGTGGATGTCACTTCAAGTTGAATACCAAGGACACTACTCAGTTGATCGGCTTAAGGGGCTGGATGGATATATTGGAGGTCTGGGCAACGCACGACTACTCCTCATTTGCTTGCTAACACCACTTCCTTGTCTCACACTGGGCTTGTTGAATGCGCTACCACCTCTAGCACCGCCGGAAGCTGGAGTTTCTTCTTCTAAAAGAGGTCGCGTCATGTTGCGTCAACTGACGGTTGCACGTCCAACCCACAAGAAGATTCGCTAAGATACACCACAAATTAAAATAAAAAGAAAGTATTTTACAGCATTTACCGGTATTTGAAAATAAACTCTCGTCAAGTTTTATTTCTTCCAAATACCGGTATACCGGTAGCATTTTCTGCTGCCAATTTCGATGCGTATCTGTGTCCTTCTCGTGTCTATGCAAAAACGACAAACGGTGTTCAACCGTGTTGATATCGACACCGTGTGCAATGCGGCAAGCACCACCTTCACG
>NW_008649684.1:0-1086 GCF_000247585.1 Phytophthora nicotianae INRA-310 | reverse complement strand
CAACTCCCAGTCGTCGAGGTCTCCACATGCCAAAGGCTTGGAAGAACAAGCCGAAGTCCAAGCGTCAGAAGACCGCCTCGCATTCGCCAGCATCCGCTCGTTCTCGCTCCAGCCTGGCTTCTGGCCACTCGACGTCTCGGCCGCCTGCGCGTTCCCCTTCGGCGGCTCACACCAAATCGCCGAGTCACCCGAGATCTCGTTCGCACTCTATGTCCAGCCGTCCGGCCAAGTCTAAGTCTCCCGCATCTCCACCGTCCGCTCCAGCTACCCCTCCCAAGGCTGAGCCGTCGAAGGACGACCAACCTCCTGAGGTCGTGGACTTAACGAAAGATGAGAGTGACGAGGACATGGAGGGGGAACCAACTACAGTTCCGACGGGGTCCGAGGACACGGAGGTGACTCGCCCAGCTTCACCGACACTTCCGGCAACTTCCCAGCGCAGTAACGTGGCTTCTCCACCGTCGCTCGCTCCTTCGCCGCCGGCTGATGCTTCCCCACAAGCTCCTACTTCTTACGAGCTCGAGATGCAGTTACTATTTGGATCTGACGACGATGGGGATGCTCCAAGCGGTTCGAAGGCGTCTCATGAACCTGCGGGGCTGATGTCACCTTATCGTTCGTCCTCTGATGAAGATACTCCGTCGCCTCCCAAGCGTTCGGACAGCACACCAATCTCCAAGCAACCTTCGGTTCCACCTTCTCAATCTCCTGATTCTTCCGATAGCGACGAAGGCGGCTCCAGCAATGGTTCTCACGACGGTGATGGAGCTGGTGGAGATGATTCTCATGACGACGAGCCTTCGTTCGATTTTCCTTCTGGTGATACTGCTGGTGATGAAGATATTCTGCCATCGACCGACGTTTCTCGAGCATCCGCTGTTGTCGAGGGTTCTGTTACTGGTGTTCCGACGACTACTTCCCTGGGAGCTCCCCGAAGCTCCGAATCGTCTCCTCTGGTTGCTGATTCCGCATCTCGTGAAACCTCGTCCGGGGCGCCTCAAGCTTCGTCTCCAATGTCAAGAGTTCTCACGAGTCCAACGACTACTCGTCATCATCCTCCGCCTCCGGGGTTTGCACTGAGCCAGA
>NW_008649683.1:0-1087 GCF_000247585.1 Phytophthora nicotianae INRA-310 | reverse complement strand
AAAAACCTGTGGTTTCTTTCGAAGTCAATTAGGTTCATGGGTTTACTCTGGCTTAAGCCATCTAGTTTCTTATGCACTCTTTACTGCTCGACTCTGATGCTGGTGAATTGTACCATCAGGCTGTGTGTCTGCAGAACTCCGATATTTTGGACCTCCAAAGCTCCAATTACCACTATATGTCTACGCATCTGTGTGAGTATTGAATACTTTCTTGGATCCAGCTGGGTAAATCCATAACTTGCGCTATTCGTTGTAAGAGAGGGTAGAGGCTTTGATTTGTCTTTTTCATATATCTACTGCTTCCATTTCTGTACGATCATCACCAATTGCGCGTCGGAGCCTGCGACGAGAGTATCGGACTCTGCATGAACTGCCAGAGCTTTCCTCAGCTGAGATCCAGACACGATGGCAGTAGGCCACCCAGCCCCTTAGAAAAGCCATTGGAAGAAGACGCTCTTAGCGAGCCGAAATGGGTCGAGATCTGGCTACCTGAAGATTCACTGTAACGCTCATACTCAACCGGGTCGCGATGGATGCGATCGTGGCGGAAGTTCCAGCGATTGACCACCGCATCATTGCCACCGGGGAAAACATACCTAGGAGATGCAGAGTCCAGCGTCAGCATTCGAACGGCACTTTGGTGGTATCCCTCTGTGCGGAATGGTGCGTCAAATTTATCTCGATCCCAGAAACTGATGCTGCCGTCATCAGCGCCCGATATCCCGATGCTGTTATCGCTTTCCCGCTTGTAGCTGTGGTTTGACTGGAAACAAAAAGCTTTTCGACCTTTTGCAGCCTTCAGAGCTTGCTGTGGATGAAACCTCGCGTCGAAAAAGTCGCTCCGATGCTGCAATGGGATGATACTTAGTTCATCGCACCAGCCGGGATATTGAAGAAACTAGCGAGAAGAAAATTGTGCATAAGAAACTAGATGGCTTAAGCCAGAGTAAACCCATGAACCTAATTGACTTCGAAAGAAACCACAGGTTTTTTCCAGCCCTGTGTAGCATTGCTGTGGAGAACAATAAAGTGTAATCGTATTGGCGGAAGGTGGTAACGGCATAAATATTCTATGAAAACGCGCCTG
>NW_008649682.1:0-1087 GCF_000247585.1 Phytophthora nicotianae INRA-310 | reverse complement strand
CAGGCGCGTTTTCATAGAATATTTATGCCGTTACCACCTTCCGCCAATACGATTACACTTTATTGTTCTCCACAGCAATGCTACACAGGGCTGGAAAAAACCTGTGGTTTCTTTCGAAGTCAATTAGGTTCATGGGTTTACTCTGGCTTAAGCCATCTAGTTTCTTATGCACAATTTTCTTCTCGCTAGTTTCTTCAATATCCCGGCTGGTGCGATGAACTAAGTATCATCCCATTGCAGCATCGGAGCGACTTTTTCGACGCGAGGTTTCATCCACAGCAAGCTCTGAAGGCTGCAAAAGGTCGAAAAGCTTTTTGTTTCCAGTCAAACCACAGCTACAAGCGGGAAAGCGATAACAGCATCGGGATATCGGGCGCTGATGACGGCAGCATCAGTTTCTGGGATCGAGATAAATTTGACGCACCATTCCGCACAGAGGGATACCACCAAAGTGCCGTTCGAATGCTGACGCTGGACTCTGCATCTCCTAGGTATGTTTTCCCCGGTGGCAATGATGCGGTGGTCAATCGCTGGAACTTCCGCCACGATCGCATCCATCGCGACCCGGTTGAGTATGAGCGTTACAGTGAATCTTCAGGTAGCCAGATCTCGACCCATTTCGGCTCGCTAGGAGCGTCTTCTTCCAATGGCTTTTCTAAGGGGCTGGGTGGCCTACTGCCATCGTGTCTGGATCTCAGCTGAGGAAAGCTCTGGCAGTTCATGCAGAGTCCGATACTCTCGTCGCAGGCTCCGACGCGCAATTGGTGATGATCGTACAGAAATGGAAGCAGTAGATATATGAAAAAGACAAATCAAAGCCTCTACCCTCTCTTACAACGAATAGCGCAAGTTATGGATTTACCCAGCTGGATCCAAGAAAGTATTCAATACTCACACAGATGCGTAGACATATAGTGGTAATTGGAGCTTTGGAGGTCCAAAATATCGGAGTTCTGCAGACACACAGCCTGATGGTACAATTCACCAGCATCAGAGTCGAGCAGTAAAGAGTGCATAAGAAACTAGATGGCTTAAGCCAGAGTAAACCCATGAACCTAATTGACTTCGAAAGAAACCACAGGTTTTT
>NW_008649681.1:0-1055 GCF_000247585.1 Phytophthora nicotianae INRA-310 | reverse complement strand
GAAGGAAAAGGGTAGCGAGAGCGAGACATGAGCTCTCATGGGTGGTCCGGAGAGGGACTAGGAGAGGAAGCGGAGGAGGGGCTCAGTGGGTGGGCTCCCCCGCTTGAGACAGAGAAGCCACCTCCTGCTGAGATCCGTGAAGACGAAGACGGAGAGCACGCAGGAAGGTCCGTCGAGGGTGACGTGGGCGGAAGGACTCCGACTGGGGGCGGTTCGATTGAGGGTTCGGAACGAGGAACGCCGAGGAGAACCGAACCCAGGGTCGAAGGTCGCGAGGCTCGAATGGACGGATGGACGCTCAGGTCTGAACCTCTGTCTCCAAGAGCAAGAAGGATGGCTGAGTCGGTGCTAGACACGCCCCGGGGCCGAGAGATGTTTAACCAGTTCCTCGCGCGGCTGGCACGCCAACCAGCGCCGAGCGAAGAACCGGCTCCGGCGAAGACGACGACGGGTGAGACGGCGGAAGCCGTAACGTCGACCCCGAGAGCTCGACAGAGAGACGCGTTCTACTTGGATGCGTCGAGGCCGTCGCTACCTCTTGTGGGCGAGACGCAAGGCGAGGTACCGACGGTAACGTCAGCCGGTGCAGCGTTAAATGCGAGAGGAACGACGAGGCACACTCCTCCGCGGGTGGCAGAACGCCATGATGTGGCGAGAACACTGTATTCGGAGGGTGGCACGTCCAGGAGGCAGGGAGGAACGCCTGCGCAGGCGACGGAGACGCCGACAAGGAGGGCCAGAACGCCGACGTCAGACTCTGCGTTACAAGAGATGTTGGTCGACACGTTTAGTCGGGCACTCCAGAGCTATCAACCTCGGCTGGAACGCCGACGAGAACGCCACGACAGGCAAGGGCGAGGTCTGTGTCGCACCCAGTGCCGGCGTCCTCAGGGAACGCCTTCGTCGGTCAGACTCGACCGGCTAGTACACCGATGCTCGAGTATCAAGGCTCGATGGCTCCCAGAGTGGCGCTACCGGCGCCAGCTCCGGCGGGAATGCCAATGGCAGCTATCCCGTCCTATGGTGGAGTGACCATACAGGCGCCTAGCACGAGC
>NW_008649680.1:0-1107 GCF_000247585.1 Phytophthora nicotianae INRA-310 | reverse complement strand
CTTCTATCAGCTTGTTCAGCTTGCCTCCATTGTAGTACTTCCGCAGCTGCTTGAGGGCGGAAGACCCACTCTTGCGCTTAGTGCCTTGCTCTTGAAAAAAGTTGAGCAAGTTTGCCTCTGCTTCTTGTCCAACACGAAGGACTTGGTCGCAGTACGTCGATGTGGACGGGTCCAGATGAAATCCGTTAGGCAAGAACAGCTTCATGTAGTTCACGGTTTGCTTGTAGGCAGACTTTCTCTGCCGATCTCCGCACACATCCCAGAGTCTTGGGGTCTTCGCGTACCACTCAAACCAAATAGCTGCAGGTCCCTTAGGAAGCGCCTTGCTTCCACATGTCTTGGACTTGGCAGGACTCTCCGAGCAATCCGCACCTACCTGAGTTGCATTAGACGACGGAGATGAGGACGCTACCGCCTGACTGACACCACGCTCGAGTAGGCTGACTCGGTCGGTTAATGAGCGGTTCATCGCTATCAGCTCGCCAATAATGCGATTCTGATGGTTGATAAGCTTCTCCTCTCTTGTTAGCTTCTCTTCGTCCACCTCGTTCTCAACGAGATCCTTCCGCGTAACCTTCCCTTGCAGTTCCGAACTCCACGCTAGCATCTGAGCCCTGGACAATCCAACCGCCATTAAGCATTCCCGCATTCTGGTGGCGTACAGGCACATCGGATAGCGCTCGAGTACTTCAGGGAAATGTTGGATCAACGACGCCACCAGGACTTCAGCCACACGCCCGTTGAGTTTTTTCTCTGGATCTTGGGTGTTGATGCTAGTCTGAAATAACAGATTTCCCAATTCCAGCGCTTGCTCTCGGCTCGCGAAGTCAAACCATGAAAGTGTGGGTACCGGTGGCTTTTTGCTGGAGTCCCACCCGCTGAGTACTCGAGCTACCTTCTGGTCTTCACTTGTTGTGTTGAATACGTATGCGAACGCTTTGTTTGTTGCCGTCATGTTCCACGACCCTCTGTCGAAAATCCATTGTGCACTGAGTAGTGGGTCGCTGTTGGCATGTTGGGCTCCACCACGCCGAAACGAATGAGACGTCAAATTCCCAGTGGGGTTCGCTTTGGCTTGAACAGCCGATGCAGACTTGACAACGCGAT
>NW_008649679.1:0-1118 GCF_000247585.1 Phytophthora nicotianae INRA-310 | reverse complement strand
GGTAATAACCAAAAACTTATATTATTCATACGAGGAAATGCCATATCAGGAGCACCTAT
This sequence comes from Phytophthora nicotianae INRA-310, assembly GCF_000247585.1. NCBI lineage: Eukaryota > Oomycota > Peronosporomycetes > Peronosporales > Peronosporaceae > Phytophthora > Phytophthora nicotianae. Next base: position 1,059 of record NW_008649679.1, on the reverse strand, counting down.
CATTAAAGGTACAAACCAGTTACCAAACCCACCAATTAAAGCAGGCATAACTAAAAAAAATACCATAATAAAAGCATGTGCTGTAACAACAACATTATATAATTGATGATTACCCATAAAAATTTGATTACCAGGTTGTGCTAATTCCATTCTAATTAAAAGAGATAGTGTTGTACCTACAACACCAGCAAAAGCACTAAAAATTAAATATAAAGTTCCAATATCTTTATGATTTGTTGAAAAAAGCCATCTTGTTGACCATTTATTTATATTTTGAAAATTCATTTTTTAATATTTTTTTTAATTTATTTTAAAAGCAAAATTAGATATATATATTTATTAAAAAAAGCGTTGGATTTTTTTATTTTATTTATTAAAAAATTGTTTAATTTTATTAATTATTTGCTTAATATCAGTAAATAATAATAATATTAAAAAAGTTATACCAATGATTTTAAATATCATAAATTTTTTAATTATTATGCATTAAAATCAAAATTAATTTTATTTTTTAACCAAATTAAATAATCTTCTAATGATACAGCTTCTACTACAATAGGCATAAATCCATGATTTACTCCACAAATTTCACTACATTGTCCATAAAAAACACCTTCTCTTTTAATAAACATAGAAGTTTGATTTAAACGACCTGGACAAGCATCTAATTTAATACCTAATGAAGGAATAGCCCATGAATGTAATACATCTGATGCAGTAATTAATACTCTAATATGACTATTAGTTGGAACTACTACACGATTATCTACTTCTAAAAGTCTAAATTGACCTATTGCTAAATCATCTTCTTGTACCATATAACTATCAAAAATTAAAGGTTCATCTGAAAATTCTAAATTATCTGAATATTCGTAACTCCAATACCATTGACTACCTATTACTTTTAAAGTAATAATAGGATCAATTACTTCATCCATTGAATATAATAATGCAAAAGATGGAACTGCAACTGTTAATAAAATTAAAGCTGGAATAGATGTCCAAATAATTTCAATAGTAGCACCATGTACAACAGTTGATGGGATTTTATTTTTTTTT
>NW_008649678.1:0-1121 GCF_000247585.1 Phytophthora nicotianae INRA-310 | reverse complement strand
TCTTTAAGGCCAAGTTGAGACCTAGGTTCATTGGACCGTTCAAGGTCGTGGCCAGGAAGGGCCTAGCGTACACGCTTAATCTTCCAAAGAAGATGCGCACCCACCCGGTGTTTTACGTTGGCTTGCTCAAGCCGTACCAGGACCCGGCTCGTGTGAGCGCCGAGTCACTGGTGCCGAATCGGCAGAGAGCGGCTAGGCCGCGTGCGGCTGCGGGACAGCAAGTGGTGGAACCACGGGGAGTTGGTCAACAGCATGTGGCGAAGCCACGGATCGCGGAGCGAAATGCTCGAGATGCAGGAGCAAATCAAGCTGAAGATACAGCTGAGCAACTTAGAGCTCAAAGTCCGGGACCTGGTTGTGAATCAACAAGAGGGAGTATTAATATATTACGGGGTGGAACATTTCTTCGAGACCGACCGCTTCGTGATGAACGTGGTCGTTTGCGTCAGAGACGCATGCGTCGTGAGGACGCAGATGCCGTTCCGGCGAGTGCTGATTCGCAGCGCGGGAATCCAGCTGAGGCACGGCCTCCTCCAGCTCTGCTCGACGAGCACGGTGAGCCCCACTATCATGTGGAACGCCTTGTGGCGCGGCGTCGTCGCCGGGGTCGTACCCAGTACTTAGTGAAGTGGAGAGGATATCCACATTCACAGAACTCATGGGAGTTCGAGGTGCCCCTCCGTGAGGACTACCCTGAGCCTATGACCTGGCACACCCACTGCCAATAAGTCCCATGGGCTCGCGACTGCGTCGCCAAGCGCTAAGCGCTTCCAATAGTGCGGGGTGTCTACAGGTCGGTAGCTGAGCTCAGGCTCTGACCAGAGGCTGAACATCCATCTCAAGTATGAGAATCGGTGCTCGCAGCGGGAGCAGGAGGCAGATGTGCCTCGTAATGTTGGGGACGTGGTCCCGACGGAAGCGGATGCTTCGAGTTGTGTTGGACGAGGTCCAAGCACAAGCGTCCTGATTGACGCGTATTTGTTTCGAAGAAACTTGCTCAAGGAGCATAATACAATGTTGGAATTGCGTGGAGAGGCTTGATTGACTCGGGAGCCTCGGGTAAATATGCCCGTCGCTCCACCCTGGAAAGGAGTCAGCTGTATGATGAGGCACTGGAAGTG
>NW_008649677.1:0-1127 GCF_000247585.1 Phytophthora nicotianae INRA-310 | reverse complement strand
CCAACGGCGGCGTACGAATATTCCGCCTTAACGTAGTCGAAGGCGTGATTGCTAACGTGCAGCGCTAGATCCGCCAACTCATGGTCTTCGCCTTCAATTTGAGGCCTTGACCCCACTCGGTTGATCTCCCCGATGTACTCTTCTTCGGCCCACTCTTGCAGTGAAAGCAACATTGAGATGGCGTCGTCTATCGCAAACGACTTCTTGATAACCTTCTTCATTGAACCCCACTTTGCCTCGATCCGGTTGTTGGTGTGGTTGAATAAGTGTGGAACGTCACCCCGAATATACATAGTTCACTGCTCTTTGCAAGCGTCCCAATTACGTAGGAAAAACTGGTAAAACCCGTTCTTAGAGCTGCCACCGAGATGGTGAAGCAACGCTGAGCGCTGTGTCAGGTAGTCTTCTTCGCTCTTAGAGTAAATCAACGCGCTGAGAGAACTTTTAACCTCATTTTTCACCGCAATCGAAGCAACCACACGAGTTCCCACTTGCTCGTGAAGCCATTTCTGAACGTGAAATAGGCACAAGAGCTGACGTGCCCCCGTAAATGCTTCGAGCATGACGTCCTTCTCATGAAAAGCTTTGTCAGAAATCACCACTTTAACGTTCTGCCACTCTGGAGAACTTCGCTTGAACGAATCAACAGCGCAACGCAAAAGCGGTTTGGTCTCATTGAGAATCAAAGCGTGTTGAACATACTGCCCCTGAAAACATTCAATAGTAATGTACATTGCGTAAGTGTGTAACCTTCGGTACTAGTACAGATAAAATCTCAGTAGCTGCCTCGCACCTTGCCAAAAACGTCGTGGACGACAAAGCTGAACAGCTTGTATCTGTTCTGGTTCGTACCGTGTGTAGTGTCCACGAGCACGACCTCTGGAAAAGCCCGAAACAAGCGTTTCATCTTCGCCGATTGGAACACGACTGCTTGGACCACATTTGTCGAGGAATCCACGTAAATCTCAGCATTGTTGCCCTCGTCGTCACCGCAAAACTCGTTAAGAACAGCTTCAACCCTCTTGACATCCGGTAGATCATTCTTTCTTTCCCGTTTCAATGCCTGGAGAATGTTGTGGACATCTCTCAGTGTGCACGGTTTGACTACAAAAATTTCAACAAAAAAA
>NW_008649676.1:0-1129 GCF_000247585.1 Phytophthora nicotianae INRA-310 | reverse complement strand
GGTGTCGGACCTTCAGGCGCCGTCGCTGTCCGCTGTTCTTCGAGAAATCGCCCCATCGCCGACTGAAAAAAGGACTCCAGCTTCTCTGGCGAATACCGATTTACGCCTGTGACAGCGGAGCCTCTCTCCGTGGGTGAACTTGCAGCCTTCTAGGCGGCTCGATCTCGTAGCATCGCGGTTCCGGATGGACCTAGAGTCGTTCGTGGCGGGTCATCGACACTGTCGGTGTCCACCTCCTCTGTTGCAGACTCATAATGGGAAGACGACACGTCGTGATCGTCTCTTGGGGAATCACAAGGGGATCCTCCGTTCTTGGAGATCGTGTGGACTCCATCCACCAGTGGCTTCAACAACTCGAACAGCGTCTTGGGTACAGCCTTGATGACCTCTTCGCTAAGATCGAACAGATCGTTAGCTCAAATGCTCCAGCAACAATTCCAGACTACTTGAACAAACGTAACGTTGCTTTCACGTTGTCCAACTTATTCGATCTCAAGGCCGGTTCAGATACAGGACCTTTCAGATCACCGAGCAGCTTCGGACGGAGGATGCGCATCACAGCATCCTCAGCTAGAAAAGCGTGAAGCTGCTTCTTGTGATACACGCTCTCGAGTTGTTCATTCGTCCAAGCTGACGTAAGATCGATGCGATCGTCAACGTCCGAGTCTGGTGCCTTCAGCTTCTTTCGCGAGGACTTCGATCTAGCTGGCTTCTTCTTGACAATCGATATTGAGCTAGGCGGTTGTTTGGCCGAGACGTTCCCGGCTTTTGCCGGTGGACTTTCGTCCACCGGGTTCTAATGCGAATCAGAACCCGCAGGGGTCCCCGAAGGGACCTGGGGAGGAGGTTGAGGTTTTTCTTCTAGGTCTGTCGCCAGACCTCCCTCTGTTCCGTCGGTAGAGCTCCTCCCAAAACTCTGCCGATCTGTGGATCGATCTTGATTTTAGCGAAGTCGACGGTGATCCAATACCCGTCGACGCTTCGTTCCCTAGTCCAATTCCAGCTTGCGCTTCTTCATCTGGGGACTCACGGTGATATCCTGAGGCACCCAAAGATCCGGGCACGCGCACCATTGTGGCGAAGTGGTTCTGCGAAAATTGCTGATCGCTGAGGTCCTCTTGCACACTGC
>NW_008649675.1:0-1075 GCF_000247585.1 Phytophthora nicotianae INRA-310 | reverse complement strand
TACCAGCAGTGAACCAAGTTGCCACGTCGTCAGCTGCTTCCAGCAAGCGCACGACAAGGACACCCAGACAAGCAGCGAAGGCGACACCCTGACACTTGACTGCAGCTCAACATGCCACCGAGCAGCACCCACGAGCTGAAGGAAAGCGGAAGGCGATGGTGCCAAAGTCGAGCACAAAGCGACGTCGCAGCGGTACGTGTGTTGTTGACTGCTGTGCTCAAACAATACTAACAGCCGTGTTACTTATTATACAGATCGCGGTGCAACGCATCCTGCCCAAGTCATTCCGGATACGACTGAACAAGCTGTTCAGGATGCTACTCAAAGGATTCCGGATACGACTGAACAAGCTGTTCAGGATGCTACTCAAAGGTTTCCGGATACGACTGAACAAGCTGTTCAGGATGCTACTCAAAGGATTCCGGATACGACTGAACAAGCTGTTCCGGAGCACGCTGTGGAAAGTGAGGAAGGTCGTGAACAAGAGGCAACGGAGACTTTGGAGGGTGGTGCGACCCGTCACGGTGTTTCATTGGATGACTTTGACTCGGATGATTTTCTCGCCGCTCTGAGGCGGGATCGATTGTTTGACGATGGTGATGTTGGTGACTTCAATGCTGGTGGCGGAGATTGGTTGCTTACTCTTGACTCTGACACGGAAGGTGACGAAGATTCGATCCTTCAAGACGAAAGTGACGACGATGTTGGGGATGACGACGTAGTGGTTGATGCCAACGACGAAAGCGACGACGGAAATGTAGTTGAACTTGACGAAGTCCCAGTTGAGTTTGATCTGACTCGTGGAGACCTGGATCGCCTGCAAGCGGAGGAGTGGGACGTGTATATGGAGCAAGAAGCTGGACGGGTTCTGCATGATGCCTCACCGCTGTATGATGGACCGTCAGGCCCAACGCGAGCTGCTCTTGCTTACGCTGAAGACCCACTGGCCATATTTTACTTTTTCCTACCCAAGGAGCTCTGGCGGCGCATAGCAATGGAAACCAACAAGTATCGCCGGGACAGCATTGATACCGATTCATGGCTTACCTCACGTTGTTCCCATCGATCCGTGAGA
>NW_008649674.1:0-1153 GCF_000247585.1 Phytophthora nicotianae INRA-310 | reverse complement strand
TCACAAGCACTGCACTTCATTGCATCCGGGCCATTGTTCACCATACACACTGCGCACTTCCAGCTTCCCTCCTTGGCCGTAAATTTCGAGAACGCCGCTGCGATCTCCTCCTTCGACTTCATCTCGGACTTTGCATCCGCCGATGCAGGTGCACTTTCATCTTCATCCGAATCCGAGGCTTCGTCACCGAAAATCCAATTCACGTACCATGTAACGAAGTCGGATTCGTAAATCTTTCCATCCTTCTCGAGGCTTTTCACGGTGTTGGCATGTTCTTCCTCGTCATAGGTAGCCCCCATTGCCTTAATCAGCTTTGGGAACTGCTCCGACGCGATATAGTCGGTTCCATCGGCAGTAATCGTGCGGAACGTAACTCTAGCAGTGTCTTCTTCTTCCTTACGCTCCTCCTCCTCGTCACTCGATTCGTCACACTCAGCAAACTCATTCTCATCGTTCTGGCCGTATTCGTGCGAAATGGTTTTTTTAGTGGCTACTGGCTGATTGTCCTCTTCCTCAGAATCAGATTCATCGCCACCGAAAATCCAATTCACGTACCACGTAACGAAGTCATTCTCGTAGATCTTCCCATCCTTCTCGAGACTTGCCACTGTGCTGGTGTGCTCCTCCTCGTCATAAGTAGAGCCCATCGCCTTAAACAGCTTCGGGAACAGCTCCGAAGCGATGTAATCGGCTCCATTGGACGCAATCGTACGGAAAGTAGACCTGGCCTTTTCCTCTTCTTCCTTTCGCTCCTCTTCCTCGTCACTTGACTCGCCATCGGACTCGGCGAATTCGTTCTCGTCGTTTTGTCCGTATTCATGCGAGACCGCCTTCTTTGGAGAAGCGGGTTTCGTGTCTTTCACTGTTGAATCGACAGCAGCAGAACTTCCGCTAGTAGATCCTGAGTTACCCGAGCCAACACCGAAGCTAAAGCCAGATGTTGTTGCCGGAGTCGAAGTCGTAGCTGCTCCAAAGTTAAACCCTGTACCAGACGTCGTGCTGCTCGGGAAGCTGAAACCAGTGGAAGCAGCTGCACCACCAAACGAGAATCCAGTAGTCTTGGTAACATCAGCAGCATTAGAACCAGTAGCCGGAGTCGCGCCGAAAGAAAACGACGACGTCTTTGAGTCACTGAAAGTAGACACAGGGAAAG
>NW_008649673.1:0-1171 GCF_000247585.1 Phytophthora nicotianae INRA-310 | reverse complement strand
TTAGAACGTGCCACAGCACGGCCTAAATTGCGTGCTTTGAGCGAGCGGTATGGACTTGCTCACCACTGGGTTACTGTCGCCTCTCCGGAACAGGACAGCTTATTTCTGCATCGAGTGGCACAACTGAGGCAACAACGTGCCTGGAACGATCTGGATTCTCCATTTACTTCTGCAAACTGCACTTGGAATTCTCTGCCATATACGGATTGAATCAATGATCGACAAAGGCTAGCAATTTCTTCCAAATTCCCTACTTTGACGGCTATTGTATTCGAAAAAAAAGTGAAGTCAATTCACAACGATATAATTTGTTGTCCAAGTGCTCAGGATACCCGCGTTAGCAGAGACTATGAGCAACAAAACGCAGGTGTCTATGGCAAAATAGCAGCATTTGGGGCAGTTGTGGAACCGCAGCGTGATGGTAGACTCCATCTTCACATGACTCTATATGGATCGACATGGAGTCCTGAAGTATTGACCCGCATTGCGGTATCTGACATTTTGTGCTCTAAAGCGAAACTCTGGTTGGAACGAGTGTCGACCATCTATTTGTCTCAAGAAACCCATGAGTACCACAAAATGATTGATCAACGGAGGTCATGAATGGCCTCACGCGCTCATGGTTTTTGCGCTCCTCGGTCACTGTTCGTACTTATCGTCCGACATGTTTTGGTGCATTTTCCCCCACGACTACGCGAATATGTGCTACTCGAAGAAACATGCCGTCAAGAATCCAAATAACACGAATGAACCTCAGTCCGATAACGAATTTACTCCGGTTACTGATCGATTGGAGGGAATTATTCGTGAAGTTCAACAGGAACGCTCTGGTCGTGGCAATCAAGACACACCAGGACCTCCTGATCCAGACGACTCGGTACGCGATGGAGTTGGTACCAATGGCGAGCTAAGCGGCGCTTATGAAAAATTCTGGCGGTCGGGAGGTGCACGGATGTTCAACATTGACGGGAAAATTGTTTTTCTCAGCCAAGCAGAATCGTATCTTCATCGTAGCCCTTATTTTTCAGACTACGCACCGATCGAATTTGAAAGTATTGTTGATCTTTGCCTTCGAGACAGTACAATTGAAACAACGAAGGTGAATGCCCACAGTCGACAGGAAGGGGACGTCTTAAACGACGCGGGTTTTCACTTGGGATTCAGCATCTAT
>NW_008649672.1:0-1173 GCF_000247585.1 Phytophthora nicotianae INRA-310 | reverse complement strand
GCGCTATTTTATATTATTTCGGAACCCGGCTTCGAATTATACCGAAGTGAATGGCCAGCGTTGATCAGCTTTGCGTAGTTCTTTGCGTACTTGCTCGGCAGCGAGCCCATTGCTGTGAATCCGTACTGCCAGGTGTAAAGGGGTTCGTGTGTGCTCTGGTACTGATAAACGCTCGTGAAATGAGCAACATTGTGGTGCCGTCGGACACCGCCAGCATAACTTGTCCGACAAGCCTATCAAGCTTGCACTTGCTCTATGGCACGCTTCGATGTGGAAAAAGTCCTTGGTAATTTTTCGCCAATCAACGCCTTGCAAAAAGATACGACAAATGATTTCCATGGCGATCTTCCTGCAATACCTCCTTCTCATATTCGCTTTTGCGCGCTCGGGAGCAAGTCGAGTGCGGACGGGCGGAAGCAGGCCGAGCCACAGCGCAAGCGCAGCGTGTTTGGTGTGTCCAGTATTGAGTGTTAAGTGTCGCGTGTGAATACGAAGCAAGGTCATGGGCGGAGCTGAGTCAGCCGAAATGGATTCCAAGCAAAAACTAGCAGCGGCCGGCGGCAAGACGAAGGCCAAGAAGGAGACGCAGGTGAAGAAGGTGGAGGGTGGCGTGACTACGTACACGTCGGCCACGTCCACGGAGGAGAAGGCGCCCGTTGCGGACTTTGAGGCCGTGAGCGAGCAGACGATCAACAGCAAGGGCGTCAAGACGCCCCACGAGCCTGAGACGGAGCCGAACGACCCCAGCAAGGCACCCGTCGAAGGGGAAGGCACTAAGACGGAGGTGTTCCGTACGGTGGAGCCCGATGGATGCATCGTCACCAAGACCGTCAAGACGACACGACGCAAGACGAGATCGGCTACCGGACAGCTCATCACGATGATCGAAGTGGAGACGACCACGGAAACGGAAGAACCAGACGGAGATACAACGACATCAATCAAAACTGAGACAACAACGGAAATGGAAAGCAAGAGCGCCCACCAACGCCATGATGCCCCACAAAAGCCAATTGCAAGCAGTACCACCGCTGCCACTCCCACCGAGTCAGTGCAAACGGAGGTGTTCCAGTCGCAGGAGGCCGACGGCAGCATCGTGACGAAGACGGTGAAGACGACAACGCGCACGTCGACGACTGCCAGCGGCGAGCTGGTGAAGACGATTGAGGTGGA
>NW_008649671.1:0-1155 GCF_000247585.1 Phytophthora nicotianae INRA-310 | reverse complement strand
GGGCTCCCCTGTGCGTCTGCGAAGAAGGCGTTCTTGGTCTTGAGGCAGTAAAACGACCGCTTGCTGTTGACGACTAAGCATTCAGATCTCCGAAGTAGAAAGAAATAGGCACTGCCCCACAGTAGACGATGTCGCGGTTGGCCGAGGTTGAGTGACCGATACAGCAGTTTGAGGAAGGCGGGAGTAACAGGCCCCACACCAGCGCCGGTAGCACGGCGCTCTGCAGTTCCCGTCTGTTGATGGAGTTGCTGGAGGCATGGGACTCGTCGGGACTGAATTTTAGCCTGATGAACTCACGACGACTGGGATCAAGAGCGCAGAGACCGTTGTCACAGGCGTCCGTGTACACGTGGATGTCAGGTTCGGCGATATTGGCAAATTGGGGCCACCGGTATACCATTGAAGCGGTCGTTTCGAGCAAGGACAGCACCGAACCACCGGAGGTCGTCTATATCGTCCCGGAGAGTGTTTTGCTAGCAAACGGAGCCATGGATATGGATCCAACGTGAAGTAGCTGGTAAAAGGCCCGTGCCGGAGGAAAACATATGGATACGTGCCGCATCACGCCGAGTACACTGTTGAAGTCTCGTCTTGTGGAACGGCCGTCCTCCAGCAGCTTGTGTACTCGACACTCCGTCTTCTGTAACTTGCACAAAGGAATGGATACGGTGCCTTCCGAAGTGTTCCACACCAGTTCCAGCGCTTTGTTGACTTGTGACCACTCCATAAATTTTTCGTTATTGATGGCGGACGGACCCAATATTGCAGCCATCGCCCGTCGGAGGGCGATGTTAGCATCATGACAACGACTGCCTAAGTCAATTTCAACACACGTATGGTCATTGCACCAAACGTTTCCGACGAAGCTGCTGGAGTCGACGGAGCTGTTCGTTGGGCCCCTGGGCTCGTACAAGTCGTTGATTACCGCCCCGAACAAGGAGTAGAACGCAGGTGAACCGCCCCAGCCAAAACCACATGACAGGTCGATAACCACGTAGCCATCGAAAATGAACGCGAACATGTGTACCGCGTCTTCGTGGATCAGCACGTGCCGAAACGCTGAGGAAATGTCCCCAACACAAGAAGCACCTCGGCGTTTGGGTGCTCTGTGCGTAGTTTGTGTATATGCCTGGCAATGTCGCCCGGAGGGTTGTA
>NW_008649670.1:0-1131 GCF_000247585.1 Phytophthora nicotianae INRA-310 | reverse complement strand
GCGATTGTCCTCCCGCTCCTCAAACAGACCCAAATCGGCAAATTTGGACGGAATTCACAATACACTAATATTAGGGAGATTTTTTTGGGTCAAATTTGGCGCAGGTCAAATGCGCAACTCGCGTTTTGGGTCAAATTTGGATCAACTCTCTTTAACCCTCGTCAAGGGTCAACCAATGGTCAATTTTATCATCGCAGACAGGTAAAATCTTTTGCGCCAAGCATAATACATTCTTAATCAATAAATATTAACTTTGTTGTAACCAACCCGAACAGTTTAATATTTCAATACTAAATAAATCGAGCTGCTGCCGTTACAAAACCACAATTTGGGATGTACAAATTTGGAATATGCGCTTCAGTTTCAGCTACAACAAAATAAAAAATAAAAACGTCCAAGGACTACGTGTATCATCGCATAAAGGGTCTTTCAATTCTTCCAAACAACCCCCCCCCCCTCACCCCCGTCTTCCACCCCGCGTCAATCAAGATGGCCGACCAACATTCTTCAAGCAATTCGGATGAATCCGACCTCAGCTATCGCTACTCTGGTAGCCAATCCGGCGGCTCTCCCGACTCTGGTATCCACTCCGACGGTCACGACTCTGACATGAGTGTGGATACGGTTATTATACCGAGTCAATCATCCACCTCTGACAGGGACGAGAATGATGGTCTTCAAGTTGAAGCTGCCAACAGTGATGTTGGTGGCGACCTTGTCGACGGTGTTGTCGACGTCCCCTTCAAAATCGGTGCAGTATCAAGGGTACTCCTACTCGTACTACCACGGGGAAGACACAAATCACTACCGCTGCAGCGCTTATCGACGGACCAAGTGCAACGTGAAGCTGTACGTGTCGCAATTGGGTGCGGTGGTGCAAGGGACCCATTAATCAAATTGCGTCCCAGAAATGCGTTAAGTTCCGACGGGGCCACCACCAATGTTCGTCAACTGGAAGCAGCAAATGCTGCTTGCGACGGACCAAATTGGGATTCGCGATGTAACGCTACCCCCGAACGATGTATGGAGAATGGTTAGAGACCAATTTCTCGATGACGACAATGTCATTGTCGAAGGCGCGACCAAAAACCAAGTTTTGGGTCGTTTGTACAGGACCAGAACTAAACATTT
>NW_008649669.1:0-1198 GCF_000247585.1 Phytophthora nicotianae INRA-310 | reverse complement strand
CATCCACTGTAGCCGTTTTCCTCGTGTACATTCCGTTGCCGTATCTTGGGTGGATTTTTCGTCACTGTTAATAGACAAATAAATTGAGTCGTAAAATGCTTTGCGTCTTCGCTCTTCTTCTCCATCCCACACATCATCGCCGTATTCAATCAAAAAGTTGTGCAAAATACACAGAGAACACACAACGGTTGGAACAGCTTTGAGATTTGTTCTAGCCATCTCTATTGGATGCTGCAATAGTGTCCATCGTCCTTTGAGAATTCCAAAAGGGCATTTCACAGTGTATCGCATTCCGGCCAGCTTCTGATTTAGTCGTGCAACAACTACATCTGCTTGGGCTTCGGCAATTTCGTAGGTAGTAACGACGAAACGGGAATTTGCGTACGCGCTATCTGCTAAAAGATAAAAAAGTATGCGTTCACACGAATACCAACCCACTTGCATTGCACCGGACCCTAGTTCACCACTTGCTTCTTTTAGGACGTATTCATGCCGTCTGCCAAGATCACTGTTGTTGAAGACGCGACTATCCCCCACAGAACCTGGCCAGCGAAGTCCACGTCGGGAAACCGGCGCTTATGATACAGTCGCACTCATATTCAAAGAATAAAATCCTTTGCGGTTGTAAAACTTGTTCCTCTTTGGGACTGCAGGCTGAATGATGGGAATGTGGCACCCATCGATTGCTGCAACACATCCTGGAAGGTGGTGGGTCTGCTCAAATTGTCTTGATAACTCGTGAAGCTTTCAGGAAACGAAATTCAATTCTCCATCCGAGAAACAATCGATTCACTCAGAGTCTTGATAAATCCAGAAGCAGTACTGCGCCCGATGTCGAACTGTGCGCTTAATTGCCGAAGCGAGCAACCATGTCCAGCATAATCTAGATAAACACACAGACGAATCGCTGGCGATAGCGGTACGCACCAATTAGTCCGCTTGCGGGTGATATCTAGCTCAATAATGTCCAGCAGCTCCCAAAATGCTGGCCGTGGAAGTCCTAGTGTCTTTCGGAACTCGTCGTCATCACTGTCGTTGCTGAGTATATAGTGCCGTCAATGCCAGCTCCGAACAATAGTCTTCTTGACTAGGGTTGATTTGTAATGGGCTTGCTACGTGCCCACTACTTCGGCTTACACGTTAGCGCACGTGTATGAGGAAGTGTAGTTTGCTTAAACTTAGATTAACTATACTTACG
>NW_008649668.1:0-1202 GCF_000247585.1 Phytophthora nicotianae INRA-310 | reverse complement strand
TTGGTAGATTAGATACATAGATGAATGTCATTGGTCAAAAGGCGCACACTGCTGCCATTTTCCTATACTTAAATGATGATAAAATTATGTGTCGGCACCTTGATGATATTCATCCATATGCCAATGCCATATCCTCTGGTGAATATCCATGGACAACCGTGTACTGACCCTGACATGAAACCTACGTGGTTTAACTTCTGTATCTATGGACGCTACTGCTGCGCGTTCACGCTTCTCGGTGCTCCCGTTTTCATTCAGTCTTAGTAAAGTCTGTGCGGTAGGTATACTGCGATATGAGAATTGTTCCAACGCGTGGTTTGTGCTACTGCGAGGAACATACAAACTACTGGTAATACCCGCCCAAACTACTTTCAACGCAAATGTATTCAAGCTTTAGCATTCATATATACACAAGCATGCATGTCGGAAGTCACAGGCTGCACAACACTTTACTGACTGTCCACGATTGCCAGTAGCAGGTCGCGATATTCGCCACTGGTGTCTCCACGGATGCGTTTGCTCAGCTCCTTCCCGTACATCTTCTTGTACGCAGACTTGATCTGGGGCAGCATCGCGTGGTAGCGCACCACAGCCGCACTGAGTCCGTACTCGTCCGTCCCAAGGCCCTTCATCGTGCTCTCAAAGAGATCCGCCAAGAGTTCGAACGGCTCGAACACCATCCGGACATGGAAGAGAAGTGCCGCCTGAGCGGCACCCTTGAATTCGCCCTTAATGGCCTTGATGATGTTCGTCTTCTTGTACTTCTTCGAGTACGCGGCGTCAATATTGCGCAGGTGCTCAACAGGGCTCGAGATGATGATCCCAATGAAAGTTTCTTCGTCCGTGCCCCATTTTCCTTCACCAGCCTTGTACAGCGCATCCGCGTCCGCAGCAGCCTTCGCACTCGTGTAGATAGCAGGGTTGAAGCTTGGCAAGTCTCCCTTCAAGGCGGCCATGATCACCTTCCTCAGATCACCACCCAACTCACCCTTCAAGATCTTCACCAAATCCTCGCCGTACTTCTCCTGGAACGTCTTCTTCAGAAGCGAGATCTCAACATTCGAGCGAGCCATCACCACCGGGTAGATCCACTCCTCTGTCGTGCCCAGGCCCTTCGTCGCCTTGCGCAGAATCTCCGCCTCCACGTGCTCTAGAGGGCTCGCCAGCATCTGGAGCAGAATGCCGTAGTCGCCCGCGCTCTT
>NW_008649667.1:0-1174 GCF_000247585.1 Phytophthora nicotianae INRA-310 | reverse complement strand
GTTGATAAACATCTCAAACAGAAGTATGCTGAGGCGATGTGGGCAGCTGATAACGAAGCTAGTACAATAAGTTTCTTGAATACTAGGACTAACTCGTCTGTTCAAACAGATGCATCTATCCCTTCTAGTAGCAGTTCTACTTCTATGCAAGAGACATCAGGTGTTTTTGACGCGGAACCCTCTGGGCTCTTATCAGCTCCAGCAGATTTAACACCCGATATCGAGCGAGGCCCGGACGTAGGCAGGGTCTTGCGACCCTACCAGAGTATCAATACTGTACAACAGGGACCGTCGCTAGCACCAACCAATGATCTAATCCAGCTCAATTTTAATCAAGAGAGTGCTTATATGGAAAATGATGAATCACTAGAGCAGCAAAATTTACGTGATTATGTTATCAATCTGCTTACATTGCATCCTGAGTTACTAACGGCTCAGATAAATCCTATATTTACACAACGGACAGATGGTAAAAGAACTAAAGTATCAAAAACGTATTTCTTTGGTAGAGTTGATGGTCGTATCTACAGAACAAATGATCGGAAGGCGGTTAGCGACGCAGAGCAAAACCGGCTTGAGCAAGAAATTGATTGGTCATCAACTGCAAAACATTTAATTGATCGACTAAATGCAATGGGAAAAAGACGAGATGACATTGAAAAGGCTCTAGAACGCCTTCAGAATGTTGAAAAAAAAGTTGCGTCTCGAAAAGCTTTCGATTCGCTAAAGTCGAACATGGAGAAGGCTCGTAAAGCGGAGAACACTAATCAAATAAAGGCTAGAAATGCGATATTGTCAATTCTTTCAACCAATCGCGCTGCCTTGAAGAGAATTCGAGTTGTCCCTATTGGTATAGATGGCTCTGCAATGAATGAGTCATACCAGTTAGACCCTCACACAATGGATTTAAAGTATAACGAACAGGTCTTTAGTCGCGCAGAAGCTAATAAGCTGGTATCATGGGAAATGACTATGATAATTTGTTAATGAAGGCTCATGAGGCAAAGATCGATCTTGAGATTCCATCAGGGCTCAATATTGAATACTCGGTACCAAAACGTACCGTAAAACTTATGTGCAAACGGACGTTGGCCATTTACGGACACCTTGACAGTGACCAATCAGCGATCGATTCGATCACAGTACAATTTTGTAATTTTATGAAAGTCACGGA
>NW_008649666.1:0-1219 GCF_000247585.1 Phytophthora nicotianae INRA-310 | reverse complement strand
AAACTAGAGGTGATGCTTTGGTCTGGGAGGACAGCGATGCTTTCCAATGACATTCGCAGTCATAGTTGGCGGAAAGCATAGGCGACGCTGTTAAAATCCTAAAACTGTTTAAAATTTACTAAAGTGTCCTGAATCTTGATGTTACTAAGGTCAACTATGATGTGCGAATGCATGCGCGCGTAGCTAAATCATGCCGCGCGGGGTGCCCTCGAACCAAGGCTGCTCGGTATTTGTGAAGGCGATACCAGCGCTGAGCTCCGGAGCGTGCCCGGGCTCGTTGAGATAATCATTTTTAGGAGTTTTTGGACACCTAGAGCACCATTAGGACCTGTGTCGAAAAATCTGGGTGGGGTTTGTTTACTATAGTAGTAATGTGTTCATTGCATGCGCGGGAGCTGACTAACGAGATAAGGAAAACCTTGCCTCTTACAGTTATGATCAACATGTGCTAAAAGTTCAACGTGGCTTATTAAGATCGCTTTTAGATTTCTATTTTGCTTTGTTTAAAAAAGTACGATGATGGCTTGTCGAATGTGTGGGAAGCAGCTCAAGGAGATACATTAATAAATACCCCCCCTCCACCGACAGGTGTAATGACATCGGTTAGGCTGCCCAGCCAGCCAGCTAAAAACCAGTATAAGTGAGATTCTCATGTACCAAAGTACCACTAAATATCGATTACGTTTTTTTTAAGAGGCTCGTAAACCCATTTTGGGTGGCCTAAGGGCTTCGAGCGTGCACAGAGTTAAAAACCGCTAGGCTATTTGTAATGCTTGACACTTAAGCGTCTTGGAAATCACGTCAGCGCGTTACGTTGAACATTTGTCTTGCAACACGCAAAGGATCTAACATGCCATCCTCCCACTTCTGAAACAGTACACATGTATTTGTTGCGTTTGTGTACTTAGTTTGCAGATGTGATCTATTCAAGGCATTCGCAACTGCAATTGCATGTTTTTCCTCACCATCACTCTTTGAGTGCCACTAACTCAAGAAACAAGATTTGAGAGGGTAAAGGTGCAAGGACACAGATGGAGATTTGGGATTGGTTCCCGCGCAGCATCGTACAGTGATTAGTACCATGCTGAGTTCCATGCGCAACACAAGACTTAGTACAATATAGTGGGGTAAAATGAAACTCCAACAGACCGGACGGCCTGGCCGTTGGTTTCTGGCTCGTCACTTTGAAATTCTCCCTTTGTCTCGCAATAACCCCCCC
>NW_008649665.1:0-1221 GCF_000247585.1 Phytophthora nicotianae INRA-310 | reverse complement strand
TTCAGAAGCTCCATCACCAGCGGAAGCTACATTGCCAATGCGAGCTCCAACGCTAGCCGTAGCTCCGCCTCCAGCGAAATCATCGTCACTAGTAGAAGTTCTGCCGCCGACGTCTTTTCCGGCACCATTGGCGGAGACGATGCCACAAGCAGCAGGAGAGGCAGTGATTCCTTCACCGCAGGCCACTGGCACTGAGGCTATCTACGATTTTATTCAGATTTGTACATGGCCATCAAGCGTGGTTAAGTTGCAGTGGAATATATTTGATGTCGCTCTTCTCGTAGAAAACGACGGGGAAGAGCTGGAGATGTGCGACTGCGGCGAAGCATGCGCTAGACTGTGCCCTCACTTCTTAAACTACACCCTCTGTGACGAGTTTAATTGTTGTTCATGGGGAGATTGTGGCAACAAGTTTATCTCGAGTCCATTTTAAGTGGAAGAAAAGCAAACCTAAAGGATCGGTCGGCTCTGCTTCGTCAGTACTGGGCTAGACAACCACTTTTAGAGAGTGTTTGGTTTGCGGAAGTATGTGAAATGTATGCTCCTGAGATGTCTTCGTCTTTGGACACGACAGCAACTCAAATCAACTTTGCTCAAACTGGTACTCGCAAGGTGATGATCATTTCAGGCAAACCAATTCCTGATATTACAAGCCAACTTGATATTTCGACAGCAGATTATTACTATAGAACCCTTCTTCTTCTATTTCAACCACATCGGCAAAATTCTTTTGATTGGGCCGTATGCGACGCACGGCAACAGTATCAACTCTTTATCACTTCGGGTCCTCATAATGCAGTAGAGGCCTGTCGTAAATTTGAGGAACATTGGCAAGATTTTCACAGAGGGCAGCATCAGTATTCGAGCTGCGAGGAATCGCCTGAAAGTGAGCTCATTCGCAGTCGAAAAGGAAACACCACTGATAATTTACATCCGCAGTGCTACGATATGGAGAGCGAATCGTGTACTTCCGATAATGATTCAGTTGGTGGTGAAGCCAATGGTTTGCCTACCGCAATTTTTGAATATTCTGTTGATATCTCCTTTGAATGTGCAAAAGAAATCGTTTCAGGGGTGCTACATCTTCCTAACATTATTGATGGTGTGACTCGACAGTATTTACAGCGAGAAATCAGGCCTGTAGATACTGGACCTCCTGATCTCTCTGTAGATGACTACCTACTTGCCGTCGCAGAAGCCAATATCTCCGAAGAAGCCCAC
>NW_008649664.1:0-1152 GCF_000247585.1 Phytophthora nicotianae INRA-310 | reverse complement strand
CATACTTCACCTCTTCGGTTCCATAATCGTCTGCAACTGCATCAATAGCAATAAATAGAACTTAGACATTAGCATCGTCATTTATACTGCAACCCTTTTATCACGGTAAACTCACCCTTAGAAAGTCATCGGGTAGTGGGCACGTATTGTAGTCTTCCATGTACACTTTAATACATGTACACTTTAACTAGCTCCATGGTCTCCCATTTGGGTTCGTTGAACTCGCCCATCTTCTTGACATCGCGCCTGGAACGACACCCTCTTGCTATGGAAGTCTGACTCGCGTAAGATACCGTACTTGCCATATTCGTACTGGTTCACAGCGTGTTTATTTGTTGTCCATCTTGCTCTTATTGCTTTTCTCCTTATCCTTCTTGTGCCCCTTCCTGTCCTTCTGCGAGCTGCTGCACTGTGTTTCCGTTTCCGCCGAGATCGCTCGTCATCCGAGCTGTCGGAGCTAACAGATTCCGAGTCCGACGAAGATTCCGACGATGAAGAACGCGAGTGAGACCGACGTCTGGAGTTGCGATGGCGGTGGCCGTGTTTCCTGTCGTTCTACGCTTCCTGTTCTCCTTTTCCGTTGGGCTGCTGCTACCTTCGTCCGAGTCCTCTACCGTCCACATACACGATAAGTGCGCCACCTCCTCTCGGTTTTCAAGCTTCTGTTCTAGACCCTTTCCGCCTTGTCATGCTCTTCGTGGCGTCTATCCTTACGCTCGTGTTCGCGATGGTGGTGACTGCGCTTCGAAGAGGTCGAGCGACTCGCACTCCTACTTCTGCTGCGGCTCCGACTATTTCTTTAATGTCATCGACGCGCACTCGGCTGCGCGTACGCCGGTGGCTACTGCTCTCTCATGCTCCATCAATGTGTTGTAGAATTCAAGCCGTTAAAGTGCACATAGCGGGAGAGCAATACGGTTATCGAGTGTTTATAGCAAATCACAGTATTGTTGATCATAATGGCCGAGGAGCAGGTTGACGACACTTTAGTGGTGGTGACGTGCTCTCGCTGGAAGTGCGTGGCTACAGCTGTCAGACTTTTGATGAACCGTAGACGGCTGGAAGCTGCATCAGGAGTCGCACCTGATTCCATGGCGTGGGGAGAGCGACGGCGACCTGCGCGTGGATCGCTTCGACGCGAGGAATCTGTTG
>NW_008649663.1:0-1169 GCF_000247585.1 Phytophthora nicotianae INRA-310 | reverse complement strand
GGCCAGTTCATCCTCCAGTTTCTTGGACTCACGTCGCAGATAATCCAGCTCTTGCTTCACCCGGCGGATGCGCTTCTTCTTGGGTTGATGGGTCTCAACCGACATGGGCTCTTCAGTGAACGCCGATACGTTGAACGGGCTTTCAGTAGAATAGAGAGACTCACTCATATGATGCTGCTGAAGTGTGAGGCTAACATTATTGTTAGAGCGTCGTGCACTGTGATTGGCCAAGCCTCGGAAAACGGCATAAGCTGCCGAAATTGTAATCATCGCTACTACTTTTACTGGTATTATGAAAACCGCTTTGAATGTCTAATCCGATTACAAATCTGATCATTTAGAGTCTTAATTAGACTTTGAAGCTCTTTTTTTTTTTTATAAATCAGACCAGGTCACAAGTATTTAGAGACGCCACCTCAGATTTCCGAGGGGATTTATGCACTGGCGTCTTCAGCTGATTTGATTTACAAATCCATCTGAACGGCCGATTTACAGCTGAACGACCGATTTATCTCTAATTCGGTCTGGATGTCCGATGCCGACCAGTTCATCGCAAAAGCGACGACGTGTCTAAAACAGAGACCCCTTGTGCATGCAATTCCATAGAGATTGATGCAGTTGCGGAGGCAAACCGGTCAATTACTGTTGTAAAATTTCTTTGGATGACTCCTTGGTAGCAGGATATCGAAGCATCCAAGCTGTGCTTGCCCGCAGAAGATAATTGAGGGCTTGCATTAGCTTCAGCTTTTCCATCGAGGGCTTCTATGAATTAGCTTACACAATTCAAACTATTCGACGTTTTACCACAATTATATGTCCTTTTTAGTCCCTCTGTTTCAGATTTATGCGCTGTTTTACGCGTGCATATCGTCGGACAATCGAAGCGGGTTTTTTCACAGTACATGTAGTGCTTCGGTACAAAGTAACGTACCGCCTAACTGGGATTAATTTTGTGAGAATCTCCGCAGATTCGTTGTCGTGTAGCATTGCACCTTTCTGTATTGAAGTTGCTGGCCTCTGTCAAGAGCAGGGTGTGCGTGTTTTGGGGACCGTCACGGGCGTCGCCAGATCTGATTTGGTCAGGCGTCAGGTATCAAGCAGTGCGGCTCGTAGTTGGCGAGGATGGCACGAAGATGACACGAGGCATCACCGCGCGGAAATGCAAGGTG
>NW_008649662.1:0-1232 GCF_000247585.1 Phytophthora nicotianae INRA-310 | reverse complement strand
AGATGCACACTGCCTCAGTGGCGTGCGCCTTATCGCGCGAACCCGTGATCACGAACTCCGGAAGAGCGAAGAGCTCCGTTAGGCGGATGACGCCGGCGACATCAAAGCGAAAGTGCTGCCTACAGTCCTCGTCCGATAGAGTTGGGACGCAAAACCTGACATCTGGGATGATGGGACGCTCAGGCTGTTCGAAGCTGAGTAACAGAGCTGCCTCCGCAGCCGTAACTGCGTCGCCGAGGAGTTCGTGGAGCAGGAGGAGCAGCTCCATGCGGGATGAAAAGTGATTGGTAGTGGAGAGCTTGAACAGATTTGGGAGGGTTTTTGGTCTGAAGATATTGAATCCTGCGAAAGCTCGTAATGTGGATGCTGCACATTATCGTTGCCCAATGTTTTGTGCGGGCAAAGTAGCGACAAAGACTATTGCGAAAAGTCTCTATTGTTCAACACTTCCATCTCTGAGACTGGCGTCTCAGGTGACGATAATGTTGGTTTGAAGGTAGCAACCGAAGCCTTCACCCCCTGAACGAAAATTACCATCGATTTGAGAAGTGGATCGCCGCCGAGTCCACGGACACTAGCGAAGGAACACCCAGAGACGAAGGCGGGGGCGTGGACGCTCAAGACTACCTCACGAAAGCTGAATGGTTGAGCGGGACATTCTAAAAGCTGCGCTGAGAGCACAATCGCCCCCTTGGGAGCTTCCTGATACACTTTTATTCCTAGACTCCCCGAGTAGTGGTCGTGCATCCGCATGATGCTGCTGGTGCCAACATTCGATGTCATTTTTAAGTGCATAATGTATCTTCAATGTCAGATTCTATATATTGGTTTTAAAACGCATAATCACGAAATCCTCTGACTAAAACAACGTTTTTTTCACGTTAGTTTTTTATAATCTTCGAAACGTACCCATCTATACATAAGAGTCTTATTATTGATTTTACTCGAGTTGTCACAAAAGTGGTACGGGTAAGTCAGTCAGTCAGTTGTTTTTTTTTTAAAAATAATTTAATAATTTTGATACTCTTGGATAAAAAAAGTTCATGATATCCATATTAGTTAAACAGTATGGATATTTAAAATAATCGGCTAGACGATCAATTAACGTTAGTTAGTTGCTTGTTCAAAAAAAAATATCTGAAAATGGTGACCAAACCCAATCGTTGCATGTACGTTGGTAGTATGGAAGCGATCTCTTAAAAGTTCTGTTATCTATTTATTTTCCTTTCTTG
>NW_008649661.1:0-1239 GCF_000247585.1 Phytophthora nicotianae INRA-310 | reverse complement strand
CGGAGGAACCGGACGTTAGACCGTGTTTCATCTTGATCTTGGTCGTTGGAAGGGCTACAAAGTGCTACCAGGTGTAACGGCCAGGTATTTACCGTTACTAGCTTATACGTAGCGATGAGGAAGCGTACTTAGCACGACAAGATTCAATTCTCGGTAAAATAAAACTCTGATTTAATTTGGTCCAGGGCGGAACCCTGGCCCCTTGAGAACCACTCAAATTTAAGTCGACTCCTGATTGGCTGAATACCTGATCTTTCAGCCAATCAGAATACGACAACACAGCACGCGCTACTCGCGTGCAATTGTACCTATTTTTGTATATCAAACCTACCTACTTATGCAAATGGTGACCCATTACATCTCTGTTGCAGAAAATCTCCCTGTTGCAGGATACTTGAGTGTGAAGGGGATGCCTGTAAGGAGGTACTAGGTGAACTGCGTGTGTAGGATGAAACAAGTAGGACTTTAACTCAACTGATCTCTCTTTTCAAATTTCCATTCATCTGCACACATCGACATCAAGCCTCGTTCGCATGGACTTATACTCTCAAATGCTGGGAGACAATTAAATCGTTGAGGCCAAACTGGAAGTCCTTCCTACCCATGAGGATCGGGGTGTCTGGCGAATGCTATGCTTATCCTTATGTCGCTGTAGTCTACGCGATACCAGATGAATTTGACGCATCCTTGGAATTCCGTTCTCCGAGGAGATGCAACCGCAGATCGACTGGAGGGGTCGACGAATCCAAGGAACAATAGGAAAGGCTCTGCGTTGGGAGCGGACAGGCGAGACCTGTGGAGCTGTGGACTGGTCGAGGAAAGCGGACCGGTGATTGCCTTCGGTCTTCGGAGATCTGTCGAGTCGAAAGGACATTCGGTGAAAAGACCCAATTCCTGTCGAGGCACCACGCTGGAAACGGATGTGCAGTCCGAGGTCAAACCTGTCTGTGACACAGTGTTGATGAAAAGCCCAAGTGTCGTTTGTGAACAACAAAGAGACACGTCAATCAGGAGGAGGTCGACGGTGAAAGACAGCTCGGAGTCTTCGGAGCGTGAGGGTACTGCAGTAGAGGCTGATGACGGCAGCAGTGCCGGGGGCTAGGACAGCATCGTAGAGGTGGTGTTCACGAGGGTGTAGTCGACAATGCAGATATACAGACCAAGTACATCACACGAAAGAAACTTCGAAGTTCCTGAGAATCAAGACCTAATGACGAACCAGACTTCATGTCAGTTCTG
>NW_008649660.1:0-1240 GCF_000247585.1 Phytophthora nicotianae INRA-310 | reverse complement strand
ACAAAGATACTCTCCTCTCTTGTCCAACTTGTCTACCTCTCTCTCACCAATACTCAACGACTGCTGTGCAAATATGTTAGCACCATGCTCACATACCTAATTTGTCCCAGAGCTAAATTCATGGGTTCACAGTATCTACGGTCTTGGAGAATATATATACGCTGAGCAGCACTGGATTCACTTCCAGTCTCGCAGTTGGCCACCAAATCGCGGCACGAGGCGTGCGCCAGTCTACACCCGACCAGGTACTTGCCAGTTGGGTGTCGTAGAGTGAAGATGGTGTTGCCGTCACAGGTGTGCAATTAGAGTGAAGGTTGAGCACTTCTCCGTGATCCTAAACCTCGAATCACGTCCAAAGTAGTCAAAAGGATACACTCGGATCGGATTTGGCAGCAATAATGCTCTAGTGCAGTTATGACTGTTTCCATAGTTAAGAGCCCCAGAATAGGAATATTTGACTTCAAATGTATTTCATTTTACGATTGAGGGGTGAGAGGGAATAATATTTTGAGTTTGTATCTGACTGGTCAACGGGAACCGCAAATTTATTGCTATTGAGGGAGTACTCCGTACATACGTCCGACAAAATTACTGAAGCATTGCTGGAAAAGCTGAAGTTCTTGTGTCAGATGATATGAACGAGAACGTTGTCCATCAGCATTACTACCGAGGAGATCGTCTGTACCGTACTGGCACTGTAGCTTACAGTGTCAGTACCGGTATTAAAAACATGTAATTTGTGATTACCGTATTCATCTACGGAAACATGTTTGTGGCGTTAGTCGCATAATCAAACAACCCCATCAGTCTAGGGTTCACAGCTATCCTGCGGAAATGACATTCTCTATTTCCAGGAGCAAAGATCAAATCGCATTCCAAAGATAACGGACACAAGTGCTACATGGGAATCACACGTTTCAATCGACCCACTGACAGAGACGAAGAATTGACTCGAGTTTTAAAGCGTGTAGATAGTGTTATCGAGTGCGAGTATAACCTGCCGATACCGATTCATGAAGCTTGGTGGGCCATCGACAAAAGGAAGGAGACTGAAACTACAGGCTGCTCCAGCTTTAAGCGCAGAAAACCTCGTTCTGTGATATCATCTACTCAAGCCACGCAACGGGGCGCAAACTATGCAGTGCTCGACAAGGTCCTCGAGCTTAGTGAGGAACGGAAGCACCTCCAACAAGTTCTGAACCGATACCTAAGCAACCCAGACGACATAGCTACTCTCTTT
>NW_008649659.1:0-1244 GCF_000247585.1 Phytophthora nicotianae INRA-310 | reverse complement strand
CTGAGATCCCAGTACTCGGGAGCTATGTCAGCAAGGAAGGGTCCGTGCTGACCCAGAGAAGATCGCGGCCATTTGTGATTGGTCGGTGCCACAAGACCAGAAGCAGCTGAGACAGTGGCTGAGGCTCGCGACGTATCTCCACCACTACGCAAAGAACTTCGCCGAGACCATACGACCGCTATCACAACTTCTCAAGGCGGACGCCACGTGGTCGTGGCGTCCAGAGCACCAGGCGGCGTTCGACGTGGTGGAGACGAGCTTATCCACCGCGCCCGTATTCATGCTCCCTGATCAATCGAAGCCGTTCCATGTAGTCTACGATGCAAGCGACTACGCCATCGGGTGCGCCCCAATGCAATTCGACGACGAAGGGCGCGAGCGAGTGGTTAGCTACCAGTCGCGACAGCTGAAGCCGGCGGAGCGTAATTACCCCGTCCACGATAAGGAGCTCCTAGCGATGCGCTATGCACTCATCAAGTTTCGCGTGTACCTCTTGGGCGAACAGACCTTCGTCATCTACACCGACCACGCTTCGTTACGGACGGGGACCAAGAGCCCACACTTGTCCCAACGCATGGCGCGATGGCTCTCTCTCTTTCCGAGTATAACTTTGTCGTGCACTACAAGCCTGGCAAGACCAATATCCTCGCCGACGCGCTGTCGCGTCGGCCAGATTACGCGCAGTCGGGTCGCCATGCAGTTGGCAATGAAGACGATGACGAATGTGCTGTATGCACCGCCGAGGAACTCGCTGCGGTGGAGGTCACGGCGAGAAGCTCCCTACGAGATACGATCGTGGCCGCGTACGAGTCCGACGCGATGTGTCTAGAGATGATCCAATACCTGAGAAACCCTTCTGACTCGGCGCGGCGCCGCCTGTCGACGCGCAGCCGTTCTTGCATCGACCGACACGTCCTTGACGGTGATCTACTAACTTTTCACGTTGATCGTGACGACCCGCCACGTATCATCGTCCCGCTGGATGACGATCTTCGAGCTCGTCTCATTCACGAGTTCCATGACTCTCCGAGCAGCGGTCATCTCGGACGCGAGAAGACACTCGCGTCGCTCTCGCGAGACTTCTATTGGTCGTACATGCACAAATGGGTGCGTAAATGGGTGCGCTCTTGCGAAGCGTGCCAGCGTGTGAAGCCCTCGCATTCGAAACAAGCTCCACTCCGTTCACTCGAGGTGGCTACCGCGCCGTGGTCGTCTGTTAGCATGGACTTTGTGTTCGGTCTCCC
>NW_008649658.1:0-1186 GCF_000247585.1 Phytophthora nicotianae INRA-310 | reverse complement strand
GAACTCTGAACAGCAGATTCTGAACGATCTATCATAGCTCAATATCGATAAAATTATCATGATTCCGATACTTGTGCAGTTCTGATGGAGGCTGTGAGTGAGAGTTCGCAGTTTTCCTACTACAAGCACGGAGTGACCAAAAACATCGATACCGCCAACGTACGTGTAACCTCTGGACAGAAGCTGAACCAGAGAACTGCTTTTGGTTTTGTACTTACAATGTATTGCCTACAGGTAATTTTCGTGCTGGTGTCAGACATTGGCGTCGGAGAAATGGAGCAGGTCATGATTCAGTACGATACTCGGGATGAGATACCCACCGTTCAGCTGGAAAGGGTTGTCAAGTCAGCCTTAGATGATCAGTGGAAGCGACTGGACTTCGGCAAAATGATCGATCAGGTTCGACGTGCTCATTATCACCGTGTAGGTTAGCTCTTATCTGACATTATTGCTCGTGTATAGGTCATTCCGTTCCTGCCGTTCGAGCACCAGCATATCGTGGAGATCATTGCGCTCAAGCTACGGCAGTTGGACGAAAACTATCGTGGCAAGTACTGGCATCGACTGTGGATTGAGGTGCGTCCTCGACACCGTAATATTACAGTGTAGCATTACCTGCTTGCTAATGCTACATCATTTGCAGGACAACATCGCGGACTACATGTCTCGTTTGGACTCGGTGCACTACAAGGTCCGCTCCGCTGTGGTGAACGGTAAGGTCAAGTCTAGCAAGGTATTCGCTAAGTATGGCGCCCGCGACGTGGAGACTGGCCCTATTCAACTGCTCAAGTCGAAATTGCTGCGCTACTTACGCCCTTTCAATCCGGATGCTGAGATTCGGATATCGCAGGATGTGGACACCAAGGAGATCTCCATCGTGTCGTGTGCTAAAGAAGAGGCCAAGCAGAAGAAGAGGACCAAGTCTAAACAGCGCAGCCACACTGCAGCAGACATTGACGACGAGTTCGTGAGCATCGGCTGCGTCACAAAATGGTCCGGTCGGTTCGAATAACCGGTATATCGGTCTGAATATATTTTCCACCAATTATATGTTCTCATTTGTTTGTTTTCAACCAATTAGTGACCAGTATAGCTCCGCCTCAAATACGTGCTCTCAAACAGCGGTGGACCATTGGGGCGATGGTCTACCCATTACAAGTTCTACTGTAGCAATCGTGCACGGCAG
>NW_008649657.1:0-1253 GCF_000247585.1 Phytophthora nicotianae INRA-310 | reverse complement strand
ATGTAGAAACTATATCCTTTGTAGATCACATAGGTATCCGAGCACTGCCAAAATATCGGAACTTGCTATGAATCACTAGTGCTCGGTGCTGTAATGTGTGGTGCTGAAACCGGGTTATTCAAGTAAATTCGTTCTGGAAACGTGTGATCAATAGTATCAATACCGTAATTTGTTTTGTGTTTGCGAGCTTTTTCCCACTTCATTCTGAGATCAGCGGACTGTCTAATCGGGGTTCCCAGCAACTAATCCTATCTCTATAGGCCCATCAGCGACGATCAAAGTAATTAGGCAACAATTTTCTGGATTTTAGATACAGAGTTTCTCAAGGATGGTACTCCGAATCAAAATCTAATCAAGACTTAATACAAGATAAGAACCCAATCTATAATTTTATCAACCTCTTATCTCAGTGTAAATTCTCTGAAACGACGCCCGAATGATGGTATTCTTTTTTTTAATTGTATGAAACTATCCCGTTCTCATTTAACTAGGGCTAAGGCGCAGGCATGGATAGCATCGGGACATGGAAGCGTAATTGACAACGGAGTTGAAAGCTCTTCTCAGCCATTCACCGATCAAACCGCCTAGCGAATTGAGTTATATCGCGAAAAGAATAAGCGGATTTGGAATGTCAAGGTCTAAAGTAAAAAAATATATATTAGTTGCTTAGCTTCATTCCACTGTTTTACTGATGGAGCAGCCCACGCGAATAGAAACATTTTTAAAACGTTTCCAACTGCGCGTTGTATTCCCACATTTTCTGGATAAGTAGCAGAATAAGTCCCAGCGAGATGATGATGTCCGGAACGAGCGCCGGGTATAGCCAGCGTTAGCCTAACCGCCCGCGGTTTAATCGGCTCTCGCGTTGCTTCACGCGCCACATCTTCCTTAGCAGCACACTCACGCTGCTCCACAGACATGCCACCTCTCCAACTGAGCAATAGCTCGTGCCTAAGTCGTGCTGCGCACGAAGAAGCTCCGGAGTTTCGATGATGGCATGTTAACAAAAACTGTAACAGTGTCCACAAGTATTGCAGGTGCGTTGAGATCGATGAAATTTTATCACTTACAGTGATATGAATGACCATGGTGGATTGTCCAACCGAGGATCTACAAGGGCTCCGTTTGAGACCACGAAATCAGCTTATTACTTCATAACTCTGTCACCTTTTTGCATTGGTTTATCTACTTTTACTTCCTTAGAAACTAAAACTAGTCGCTCATTCAGATTCCCCGCCCTTTCCACCTCCAGT
>NW_008649656.1:0-1258 GCF_000247585.1 Phytophthora nicotianae INRA-310 | reverse complement strand
TCGATAGTGGCAGGATGGTCGAGTTAGAGGATGGATTGAATCGAAATGTCCATCTTGCGCAAGACGACTACGGGATCATTGTGACTTGGATGGAGGTCCCTGACAATTTGTCATCGGCGTCACTGAAGAGAAGGTTCTCGTCATCTCCGTCGCCACTACAACCCGTTGACGTAGTTACAGCTGCAGCATCATCTCCATCTTCTTCCTCTAGCGCAAATACAGTAAGCATCCCCGTGATCTCTCGCAGAAACTGCTGGCGTTCGCTTAGCTTCGGCATGGTGACCGTCAACAACTGAAAAAAAAGGGGGGGGTATCGTATCGTTAAGTACGAGGTATGTGCTCTAGATCAACTCCCCCTTTCCTTTTTTGTGCTCAAATTTCGATCAACAACCACATCACAATCACGACACGGTTATGCTCACAAATTTGGATTATTTTTTAAGGTTCGACCCCCCCCCCCCCTATTATATCACACTTTTATTAATTTCCTTTTTTCACATTTAACTTTTATACTATATAATCACTTTTTCATTTTTTTACAAAAATTATTTTCCAATATTTCTTTATTATAACAATAACCCTCAATTTTAAAAATATCTGACCTTTACACTTAACTCCACAATCTACATCACATAATCTTATTTACTTTTTTCTTTCACATACAATACATTTTACCTTAACCCTATGCCCGCTTCACGATATTCTGTATAATACAAAGTAAATGCTTATCTTTATTAAACTATAGCTGCCACCTTTCGAAACTTAATGCATTGCAAGCCGTCCGCAATGGGATGTAGCGAAAACGCTGTGACCAGGTACATATAGACTGCAATTTGTCGTAGAAAAACAACAATGTGCCCACCGGCTGATAAAATGTCATGATTTCATTGGGCAAATGTGACGTGACTTTCGTCGTATATCCTTTTACTTCGAGTATTCCGTTGAATCTGATGGGTCTGGGCAATCTGCGTTCGCGCCTAAATGACTGGTGAAGCGCACCACTACGTCGCCCGTACGCTCACCAAATTTTCGGCCAGTTCTAGACTAGCAAGCGTAGAAGAAGAACTAGGCAAGAACTGGCCGAAAAATTGGTGAGTTGGTTACTCTGTATAGTACGGAATAAGGAACTGAGTGCTAACCGTATACTGTATTGTGTGACATTGAGGATGGAAGTGTTTCTCTCTTCCCCTCAAGTGGTCTTCGCTCCGGTCTTCTTCCCCGAGTGGTGACTCCTCCCTTCGCTTCCTACAAGCTCTAC
>NW_008649655.1:0-1262 GCF_000247585.1 Phytophthora nicotianae INRA-310 | reverse complement strand
TATAAAAGGAGGCATTTTGCCTCCTTTAACATGGATACATCGTCGTACTTAGTTGAAAAGCAGGAAAAGGGGGCATTCTGCTTCCTTTTATCGCGAAAGGGATAATACAGCTTCTTTCGTTTGATGACAGTTGTGACGTTCCATTTAACAAAACAAATATTTGCTAAACTAAAATGATTATTGTGATCACCACTTACTTTGTTCCTTTGGATTGGCTGTCAATTCTTTCTGAGAGGGAGTAGGTTGTCGCTTTAAAAAAAGTTTTATGGTCGTAAATCAGCGTATTAATTAGAATTAGCATTTTTTAAATAATAGTAAGCGGTAGAGAGGACTCGAGAGTCAGTTAGTTCACTTATAGCTTGTCTGCAATATACTCGAACTCTGCATTCTCAACAGGCTCACTGGTTCTGCTAGTGTGTCCAAACTCACCAACTTTAACTGCAACACATGCGCGTGTCTTTTCCATTGCGTCTTTATAAATGTTCCAGGTGCTTGGATTGCCCAGTTCTGCATGGGCATTCGGAGAAATCTATATTTATATAAACGAGAAGGGATTGTTTAAAAAGACACTAATTTAGATAACTGGTCACTAAAAATAACTTGCTGTTCATTTATTTATATTGTGCTTTGCACACATTCTGTCTAAACGATGTCCTAACTCGTTGTTTTAGCAAAAAATAATCCAACATTTATTTACCAACCGTAATCGTCGAATTAACGTTGGATTACCATTTACTCGAAGAGTTAATGTTGTCTTACGCGTGTTTTCGTTGAATGGCTGTAGTAAAGCGCCAAACCAACGTCGCGCACTCTCAGTCTTTCTTAAGCCCGTGCAGCTACATTCCAGAAGATGACAATTTCTATCGACATGCGTTGGAGATCTGTTGTCATCTAAGACATTGACCTAAGGGTCGTTGCGTCCGTTATGGGGGTCTCTACGCGGTCTATTTCTCGTTGGGGTTTACTGTAGAGGTAATGTGATACTAGTACCGAACATGCGAATCCCGCTTCGAATGAGAATAGACCTTAGCTACTTGCCGATTGGCCCGTGAAGGAGCAGGACAGTGTGCAGGCAAGCACTTGTTCAGGTCAACAAGCTGGGAAAGAAGTAGCCGGGCTTTGCCTTGTCGCTGTGGTTTTGCGTTGTAGCTGCAGTTTTGCTTTGTCGTCGGGTATGATTAACTTATTTTTAACGTTGGGTTATGTATTGTTTTAGATGCGCTCTTCATAAGCCAAATATGATGCAAAGCACAATATCCCAA
>NW_008649654.1:0-1154 GCF_000247585.1 Phytophthora nicotianae INRA-310 | reverse complement strand
GAAGCTGGTGGTGCCAGAAGACCTGCAACAAGACGTACTGGTCGTCGCCCCCGCTGCCGACGACTTTTGTGCCCGCATCCTGCACGAATATCACGACGCACCCCGTTGGCGGACATCTTGGTCGTGAAAAGACGTTTGCTGCCCTGTCGCGTGATTTTTATTGGCCTCACATGTACAAATGGGTTCGCAAGTGGGTACGCTCGCGTGAAATTTGTCAACGTGTTAAACCTGCGGGCTCTGTCCAAGCCCCGCTGCGTCCGTTGCCCATCGCCACTGAGTCGTGACGATCCGTTAGCATGGACTTCCGTTTTGGCCTCCCATCTGACAAGCAGGGACGACCGGGTGTCCTGGTCTTCGTCGATCGTTTCAGCAAGATGGTTCCTCTTGCCGCAGTCGCCGCCCAAGTTACCGCTGAACAAACTGCGTCCTTGTTACTCGACTGTGTATTCCGGCATCACGAGTTGCCAGAATCTATCGTGTCGGACCGTGATCCTCGTTTCCCATCCGCTTTCTGGAGTCACTTGTTGAAGCTGCTTGGAACGCGCCTTCTCATGTCGACGGCAACCCACCCCAAGACAGATGGGCAAACAGAGCGCGTAAACCGGGTTCTTGAAGACGTTATCCGCAGTTACGCGACGTCGTTCTCGTCGTGGAGCGACTTTCTGGCACTTGCCGAGTTTGTGCTGAACAATGGTGTTCACGCGTCGTCTGGTCTGACCCCATTTTTCGTTAACAACGCGCGGCAGCCGCGCGTTCATGTGCTGCTTGCTATTCACCGGTCGGGTGACGCGGCGGGCTCCGCTCTTGGTGGGGGAGGAAACGCAAGGCGATGCACAGGACCATTGCCTGTATTGACGTCGAGGTCGAGCGGAGACTCGAGATTGAGCACCCCCGAATTGGGCACATCGCAATTGGGTACATCCGAGTCGACTCAAAATTTGAGTATTAGGCCCGACCACAATTTGGGATTTGGGTCAGATCAAAATAGACGCGACCATTCGCCCCGCGATCTTTTCATCCGCGACCCCTTGTTGAACGGTCGCGAACGATCGACG
Source organism: Phytophthora nicotianae INRA-310 (assembly GCF_000247585.1). NCBI lineage: Eukaryota > Oomycota > Peronosporomycetes > Peronosporales > Peronosporaceae > Phytophthora > Phytophthora nicotianae. Next base: position 99 of record NW_008649654.1, on the reverse strand, counting down.
GCACCGGTGACGAACACCGGCGCGGGAACGCGCGCTCCTGGAACAGCACAAGCAAATGCTGCCGCCTCCCGAACTCGCTCAAAGACGCCGCCGAATACC
>NW_008649653.1:0-1287 GCF_000247585.1 Phytophthora nicotianae INRA-310 | reverse complement strand
TATTTACTTTGTTCGCAGCGAACTTCGCTTGGCGTACAACCAGTGTTGCACTGCGCAAGTTTCCTACACCTTCCGTGTCAATCTATTCACTTGAATCAATCAGTTTTCTTACATTTTCGACCAATCATGTCTTGTCGGCACAGTCGGCCAGGTGTCGGCAATTTTATGGTATGGAGGGAAAGCTATAAGGGTGTAAGGTGTATCTAATCACGGATTTCAGTTTATGTTCTGGTTTTGCAGTTAGGGACCGTTCTTGTCAATTCAAAAATTGCTTTTTGTCAAAAGCCTTTCTTAAATATCGCAATTTCGTGGATGTAGATAGTATCAATACTCGCCAACGGGGTTACACGGATGCCTCGAGGTTAGTCGTTTGGGTCAGCTAGGATTTTTTTTAGCTCTGAAAAGAACTGCTCGGAAAGGAAATTTAGATCTGGGCGGAATAGTGCCATCTCACAACCCCGCAGGCACCTGATAGCAATTGCCTGCTTCATCTTACTGTGTACTAGTATCGATTTAGGCTGTCCCAACCTATCAAGCTATTTCGTATATTGTATCTACTCCTGCTTTATCATTGCAGCTACGCTGCAACATGTAACGCACGTGCGATGTTGAGGTTGAACAACGGATTCGCTGTAGATACAGCGTTGATGTCGTAAATCTTGCTAATAAAAATGAGGTGCAAACGTCTACAGCTATCCTAGCTGCAGCGGTGATGCTAGGTAAATTGCCGCCGTAGCAAGAAGACAACTTAGGGCATCGTAGCTGCGACGGATAGAGGTTGATGATGTTTGATTTAAGAAAGTGATAATGAAAGTGACCAACACCACCTATGCCACGGCTGGACACGTTCGATATGAAAGTAAAAAAAAACTGATAAAGTCCAGATCTTCTCCAGGCTTTAGCACGGCCTAGTATCGTTGATTGTTGAGAGCGCTACACCCCATACTTTTATTGGTATGTGATCGCGTCACTTTATTTTCCAACAGTGACGCTAACAGAGTTTGTACTGCCCAGATACCGTGTTTGTGATTCAACGAAGTGTTGGCATTTTTTTTTTCTTACTGAAGTGTTTTTTTTATATTGTGTTGGAATCACGGGCCTGTAGTGGGTTCATGTACAATACGTGGCTCACTCACTGGGCGTAGGATAAGATACCGAAGCCGAGCTGGTGGTAGAGTAGCTAGGACTTTTAGAGGACGAAGCTTGTGAGCCTCCTTGGAGAGAGTTCTCCCAAGCTAGTCTGAGACCTCACTGTGAAATCAGCACCAATACAAGCAAGGGATCCTA
>NW_008649652.1:0-1294 GCF_000247585.1 Phytophthora nicotianae INRA-310 | reverse complement strand
GAGCCCCTGGTACCATGTACCAGGTATTACAAGAGTGACTGGGCACTCTTCATGTAACTTGGGTACACTGGGGTTTGTACCCCGTTACAAGGGGGGGGGGGGGTGATTATAATAGTATGTACGCAAACACGTCCTTATCTTCCTAACGTACGCGCAGTTTCCTGTATGACCGTCTGTATCATGTTGAAAATTCCAAGACCTAGTTCTGTTTTTAGTTCACCTATGGATTTCTGAGTTGTTGCGGTTTAGACGGCTGACTACACTCAATACTGTGCTGTGCTGCAGCGTCGCCTACGGACAACCCGTCTCAAGGACGATGTCCGCGGTAGCAGCTCAGTTTGAGGTATGGATAGTACTATCAGGATGGCGGCTACCTTAGCTTCTTCTTATGTATATGTGTAGCCACTGGAATACTCGAAGAAACAAATCGTACAATTTGGATAAACAATTGTAGCAATCATTGCAGATTTGTGTTAACAGTACGAATATCACTTATGGGCTATCACGGCATTGCTCTTTTCGTTATTAATAGCGATCTTGACACTTCACTTTCACAAGTAATTCAAAAACAAAAATAATTCAACACTCGCCAAACTCTTTAACCGGAATGAAATAACAAAGGGAAATGTATCAGTCCATGAATATTTGTATAGTGAAGTACTCTACTACAGTATTGAGTTAAAGCAACATTTGTTTTAGCTTTCTACATGAGCAGATTCGCTTCACCTGTATTAAAAATCCTAAAGCTTAACATTATAGCTTTCTATTGATGTTTTGGATTCATGAAACTGATAATGATGCCCTCTCTTCCTCAAACGCGCAGATCGATACGTGAACGTTCTAATATCAGCACAGGATCTCTTGTGCTCTTGCTTTTTCTTGATACATGCATTAGAGTTTATAGTTTTCACTTTATAGTTTATAGTTTTCGTTGTAGTATGTTTTCAACACGATCGATTGCCGTACAATGATCGATTTTTTTTATTACTGATGCCCCGTTCAACCTTATTGACTGCTTGAAGAGTCTGCAGCTGATCTGGCTTGCCAAAGACAACGTGTCGTCGTTGTCTTGGTGCTTAGTGGCACATCACGAGCTTGACATCTCTCTAGAGTGCTTGGCCCTGTCGTCGGCGCTGTGCTCCATTTTATTGTCGTTATGCACTTGTGTTGCTCGACGAGTAAGTAGAACCGGTCACGAGAGAACAATGAATTCTGCTAGGTTGGTCGCAGTTCTTCTCTAAAAGCACTATCTGATCAAAGTCGTGCCTTGCGCGAAGAATCTCTGAGATTTGAA
>NW_008649651.1:0-1296 GCF_000247585.1 Phytophthora nicotianae INRA-310 | reverse complement strand
GTACAGAATTCCCCGGCAAATCCACAACTGCAGTCGTTGATATTCCTCGTGCAGTCAGTGGTCAGACGCGAAGAGGGATGGGCAGCACTAGACAGGACGCGTACTGAATTAATTTAAATTTGGCGGGAATTGGTCATCTCGCAGGAAATGCAATGCATGTGCAAGTTGCTGCATTACAGGAGCAAATGAAAGGCTCAGGATGAACATAATGTATTGCAGTGTCTACCTACACGTACTAAGGTGCCGCCATTTACAAATTTCCCCATGCCCTCGCAACCCAAGAACAGACAAGAGGCCAAGAGCACGTACGTCCGCTTCACAATTGGGCAGAAGATCGAGGTATGCAAAATGGCGAGAGCGTCATATTCTTGCTTACTAGTTAAAACTTTCTAATAAATCAATACATTTTCCTGGATCAGATTTCCTGTGTAAACTTTGTAAACTCGGACGATTTATTGGTCCCACCTTTGTGGATTTGCCGGGGAAATCTGTATGAGGTTACTATGAGGGTACTTGATGTGGGTACTACTCGAATAGAGTGTATTATTCGGGAATTTCTATTAGTTGTGCTTCCAATTTTTTTAAATTTATTTGAAATCAATCTTAACCCTTACGAATACCGGTAGATCGGTTTTGGACAGATCTCGCCGATATCTTTGTTCCACTACGCTTGAATATGACATTTGGACCGATCGTTTTATATAATCGGGCAATTGAAATCCTTGACTTTTGTGTTTCAATCTAAAACCTGGGCCCGACAAATTACAGTGATTGGTAAATTATTTCAAAGTATTGGGGTGTCATTATTTGACAAGGCGTGTCGATATAGGTGCATCACAGTTTTGCCATTATTTTTTTTTGTTATTTACAATACAGATTAGAGACTTATTGGCACTGTAACGCCACACTGAACGCGTGCACTACCAGTCGTTATAGATCGAAAAAAAAACAATAAGCTGTTGTTTAGCTTCAGTGTCGCCTACTTTTAAATACTCGTTCGTTGGATGCTCATGCAATGATATTTCTAATTGTCGGAGATTGTCGTCGTGTACAACACGATAATCACGCCATGTTATATGAAATTTATAATCCATGACTTCAGTAATCCTTGTTTTATTACTTCGAAGTACCAGGTAATCTAGGGGCATTCACGTTCAAGCATCTACCATATAAATCGTATAATACAAAATACAATGCCCTGCCATAAAGGCTGTAAAGAAAGAGCCATAGATACTCTTCCATGTCGAGCTGTCTGAAAAAAAAAAGTCTGGCTAAGAGCGACCCGAGTATGTCATA
>NW_008649650.1:0-1241 GCF_000247585.1 Phytophthora nicotianae INRA-310 | reverse complement strand
CGGTCTTTCCTTCTCAAGACGTTGGAGGTCACTTTACCTCATCACAAGTTCAAAGAACTTCGGCTCCCCGAGCCCATTACCGAAGTTGCATTGCAAAAATGTTTCCGCTCTCGCCGCGGTCTTCTGACCCTTCGTCACCTAGTGACTCTATGTCTGGGCGCGATAGCCCGCGCTCCCCGCAGACCCCAGGTCCTCCCGCCGACGAGGCTTCTGCTGTGCAGCGGCTCAGTGTACGACAGTACCACAACGAGCACCAGCGGCGTCATGGTTCCCGCTCGGCGAGCCAACCTCCGAGTGAGGACGAGGCTTCACGCTCGCCCGAGCCACCTGGCTCGCCCACCAGTCATGGCGAGCTAGAGCCTGGTGAGGTCGCCTCTGGCGAAGTGGCTGGGAACCCAGCGTCGAACTCTCGCGAGCTTCGGACGCCCAATCCGTTTCCCAGCCGTTCGTGGTCGGGTTCGAACGCCCTGCGCAACGCGCCACCACTCTCCTCAAGATATGAGGATGAGCTCCCTGAGCCGGGTGTCATTACCAATGACCTCGACGGCGCCCAGAGCCGACAGATCGCTGCAGAGGCCCACACTCGGCCTAATCGGCCTGTGGCCCGCCCCATTGTGGGGACTTCGCGCCGTGACTACGGGTATGTGCGGTCAAGCCCGGCTGAAGCAGCCCGACGCGCTGCCCTGCAGCCACTTGACACCTACACGTGTGGGCCTGCGGCCAGTACGACGGACGAAGTCGTTAAACGACAGACGCTCCGTGAGCGATACTTGACTCCGCAAGTTACTACTCCTGCTGAGTATCGCGAACGGTTACGCCAGCAGCTCAGGGGTGAGCCGGTACCTGCGATGCAGACTGTACCCGTGGTCCTCGCAGCGGGTGAAACCACCAATGCTTATGAAGCGCAGTTTCAAAACTGGGTGGAGTTAGCTCGACGGCTTCACTCCTTTGATGCTCTCCGAGCTAGTTTCTCGGAAACAGATATCCGCTTAGAGCGGCGCTTGCGCTTCGACTTCGCGAAACGTCAAGCCAAGCGACGTGCTTCAGGACAACGTCCCTCTCGTTACGAGGCATCCCCGCCTCCTGCTCCTGCTGTAGACAGCCCTGCTCATGATTACGAGCCGGCTGCTACAGCCACTGGTCAAAGCCCGAGCCCGGCTATTGACCTATCGTCGCCCCATTCTAGTAGTGGGAAGCGCGTGGCGCCTGGCGACTCTGTCGCACGTCCTTCTGACGACTCG
>NW_008649649.1:0-1321 GCF_000247585.1 Phytophthora nicotianae INRA-310 | reverse complement strand
TTCAGATACGAAATTCATCACATCGCCGGCGAAGATAACATCTGGGCTGACATGGTTTCAAGGTGGGCTCGAAAGCCTGTTACGACTCGGGCAAAGAGAGTGAGTACTCGCCGACAGCAACAAAACGAGCGTATAGTACTTCGACCGCTGGATGATACCGGGTTCGTGTGGCCTACCTTGGAGGCTATTAAGAGTGAGTCGATTGTATCGATGATTTTGCGTGGCTTGTGGTGGCTCCTGGTCTTCTTCAACTTCTTGAGTGGGGACTCATAACCGATGAGCTTGGGCGTGTTGACGGAGTGAGAAGTACGCGTGTGTTTTGTTGTAAGTGGTAGATCGGAGACGAGAGAGACCTCTGTTGGCGTTAGGGTATTGATACTGTCCGAACTTGTAGCAGGACTGGCACTGACTCGTCGCTAGGTGACTTAGTTTGCTTCTTTGCAGGCATGAGGCAAATCGGAACTGGGGCTCCACCACTGGAGCTTCTGAGCCGTGAGCTCATTAGCATCTCATCCAGTCAACCAGAGCCATTGCTACGCTTTCTGTTAGGAAAATAAACTCAATCTCCACATCGCAACGACAATGAGTCCCGCTGGCGCTCAAAGCAACACTGTATTTTGTTCTGCAGCATACCCTGGGTCCCAATCAGGTGCCTCCGTCGCGATCGGCTGCGACATAATAGTATCCAGCATGTGTGGATCCTACGTGCCACAAAGAGTCTATTGCACACAGAGAAGGAAGGGGAAACACGTTAGTTTGCGCCGTCATCTACTGCGCAGTTGCCGTCTATCTGTACGTGTTTTTCTCTGCTCACTGCCATAAATATTAGAATGCAATATGACAATAAGTTGAAATTCGTGTTACGCAATCGTTACGCAAAGTTAATATCAGTGGTATTAAAGCCTAAAACTACCATGGTTAGTTATTACCGTATTAACTTGGTATAAAACAACCCTAACTAGGATGATTCTTAGCCTCGTTGAAAGCAGTGACAACTGGATCTGTGTGCTGCTTTTGCCGCACATATTGTGCGAGAATTCAACAAGTATGAAATTCATATACAACTGCTTCTGCTTGATTTCTCCTAACGATACATGGCGCCTGCTTCATCGACGTTAACCACTCCGATATTCACCCAACTGTTAGAATCGCATCATGCGACTCTAATAGTTGATGTGTTAAACCTCCGTCACCATCGACTCAGTGACAAGCGCCTACTAGACGGCTTCGACAGCAGACATCTCGTCGTGTCGTGAATGATGGACGACGACTTCGTCGTGCTTCAGTCGACAGAGTCATCCACCATCGATGCCGCTGTATG
>NW_008649648.1:0-1302 GCF_000247585.1 Phytophthora nicotianae INRA-310 | reverse complement strand
AGCCCATCAACGCGACATCTGAGGTCGCGCAACCTTGTCCCACACCTGCACACCACCCGGAGCCACGCGAGCGTGTGACATCACACCTGCTAACACTCTCCCTTGATGTGCACGCAGCGTGTTGTGCTACGCCTTCATGCCGAGTCCGCTGACGAACTTGCGGTGCTTGTCACGTGCCAACGTCTTGGTCATCCCGTCAGCAATCATCTCGTCGGTCGGCTTGTACTCCAGCCGAATCACCGCGCGCTCAATTTTCTCGCGCAGGAAGTGGAACTTGATGTCGATGTGCTTCGTGCGAGTATGGTACACCGGGTTCTTGGCCAGTGCGATGCAACCTTGGTTGTCTTGATAGATCAGCGTAGGACCTTGATCATCGTAGCCCATATCCTTCAGCAAAAGACGCAGCCAAATGGCCTCTTGTGTGGCACTGTACAAACTCATGTACTCTGCCTCTGTGCTCGATGTTGCCACAGTTGGTTGTCGCTTGGACTTCCACGAGATCGCGCTGCCGTCAAGGAAGAACACATAGCCCGTAGTCGAACGACGCGTATCCAGATCACCAGCCCAGTTTGCATCAGCGTAGCCGACTAACTCTCCCTTGATCGAACCGTTGAACACGATGCCTTGGTCTTGAGTCGTTCTCAGATACTTCAAGATCCGCTTTGCTGCCACCCAGTGACTCTTGTTGTAGCGCTCGCAATACTTCGCCACTTCACCCACTGCGTGCGCGATGTCTGGGCGCGTGCACGTCGCCACGTACATCAGTGCGCCGACCAACTCGCGATACGGATACTTCGCCACAAACGCTTCCTCTTCAGGCATCTTCGTCAGCTTCGAGTTGCTGTCTGCCGGAGTGTGAACATCCTTGCACTTGTCCACGCCGAATTTCTCCGCCAGTCGCTTGATGTACGCCCGCTGATTCATCACGATCACTTTGTCTATCCGGTTACGATGGATTTCGATGCCCAGGCAGTATTTCAGCTCACCGAGTTCCTTGATGCTGAACTCATTCTTCAAAGTCTTCTTGATCGAAGCAATGTGCGCCTTCGTCTTGCTGAACAGCATGAGGTCGTCCACATAAATCACCACGATGCTGTACTCGGTGCTTGAACGACGCACGTAGACACACGGGTCGGCATCCGAGAGCACAAAGCCTTGTCCTTCCAGGTGTTTGTTCAATTTGTTGTTCCACTGTCGTGCTGCCTGCTTCAGCAAGCACTTCATCTTGGGGTTCGACTGATCCTCGAAACCATCGGGTTGATCCATGTAGATCTCTTCTTCGACGTCGCCATACAAAAATGC
>NW_008649647.1:0-1323 GCF_000247585.1 Phytophthora nicotianae INRA-310 | reverse complement strand
AGGAGTTGTTCCAAGCTGCCCGGCAAAACCCTGGGGGTTCGGAGGCGACACCTGTCGGCCAGGGAGCTTCCATCAACCGAGAGGTTATCGGTCTGCTTCCCCTCGCGGAGTGGAGACGTAGAAGCCATGCGCTTCTTAGAGTGCTTGGCCTCTGTGGGTGCGGCTTTAGCAGCCTGAGCACGCTCAAGGCCCTCGGCGACCGAGAGGTTCTTCGGAGGTTTGCCTTCCTCGTCGCCTCCAGCATAAGGAGAGGTCTTCGCCGATTTGGCAGGGCTTTCAGAGCGCTCAGGCGTCTTTGAATCGTGATCAACGTAATCACTAGCGCGCGAGTGCAGGCAGTCAACGCTGTGCTCGCTGGGCACTGGTGCGGCTCACACAAAGGGTTTCCGGCATAAGGAAATGCCGCAGCTTTAGGGTTGGTTATCGCGTTTTGTGCTCCGATGCTGGCAACCCGTTCACACTGCCTTCCGTTATTGACATATCAAATTAGACAGGTATATATCTTTTTTAGCAAGTTAAACTTCAAAAATGGAGAAATATCGAATTAGACGGGTATAAATTTATTTTAGCAGGTTTAATTGCGCGTCTTCACAAACGGTGTTTCGGCGATGGCGGAAGAAGGCGGTACGAAGAAAAATACTGAGAAGAAGAAAACAGCAACTCGAGGAAAGGCATGGGGAGAAGATGAAGTCCATGTGCTTATCTCCGCCTGGAAGTCAGCTACCTTACGCTCTATGCCTGTAGGCTCAACGGCTAAGATGCTTAATCAGGTGATTTACAACGAGTATTTAGGTAGACTGGCTAATCGGAAAGCAGTAGAGACTGGCTCGGTGACGTTGTCCGCAGACGAATTCAAAACTGCTTGTGCTACTGAAGGACCAGAAGGTGGGCTTGATGTTTGTGATAGCGCGTTCCGTCCACTATCGCTACGGTCTACTGAAGCCAAAGTGGCCTCGCTTAAACAGTCGTTTTCGCTCATCTCAGATCACAACAATGGGTCGTTGGTGGGTAGCACAGGCCGCCCTGCGTGGTTTCAACAGAGCCAAGAAGAATGCGCTGCTGTTCTCAAAAAGTGGAAACGAGTTGCATTTAGCGAGGCCTCTTACACACTTCTCTCTGACGTATTTGAAGACGACCCCTCGATTAATGCTATCAGTGGTGGTGTTTCATTGGGGTCCGGTAAGCGTTCGAGTAAAAATACAAGCTCTGTGAGCGGATCTGCCCAGAAGAAGAGAAAGACGGAGGACCTAGCAAAAGCTATGCAGGCTATCATGGATGGAGCGGTGAATAACATGCGTGCAATTGCAGCTGAAGATCAAGAAC
>NW_008649646.1:0-1340 GCF_000247585.1 Phytophthora nicotianae INRA-310 | reverse complement strand
GGGAGCGCGAGTACCGGGTCTTCCGGCAACCTACTGCTGAGCAGTGGCGCGAGCACGGGTGGTAATGGCGGCTCCGTGTTGGTGAGTGTGGGCGACGGTTCTGTTGGTGTTGGTGGGAAGGTGTCGATCACGGCTGGTCTGAGTTCTGCGACGACGACAGGATCTGTCGGTGGCTTGATCGAGCTGGTGGGTGGCCAGGGTGCACTGACTGGAGGATCTATCAGTGTGAGCAGCGGTGCTGCGTCCGGCATGACCAGCACAAGCAAGACGAGTGGCGATGTGTCATTATGGAGTGCATCATCCGGCACAAGCGGGTCTCTGTCTCTGGTGAGTGGCGCGTCTTGGTTGTCTTCGAGTGGGTCGATTGGTCTGTCTACAGGCGCTGCGACTGGCGGTAGAGGAGGCAACATCGAGCTGTCCGTGGGAGGTGGCAGCATCGGAGCTGGCGGCAAGGTGTTGCTGACTGCTGGTAGTACGAGTGGTAGCACTACCAGTGCTGCTAACAGTGGTGCGGGAGGCGACGTGGAGGTGACAAGCGGCGCGAGCAGCAGTTTCACGAGCGGCAGTGTGCTGGTGCGCACTCCGGATGGCGGCTCGAGCGGTCCGTCGGGTTTGATCAGTCTGACGACGGGTTCTGCGACGGCGGGCACGGTGGGCGGCGTGACGGTGAGCACTGGCGGTAGCACGGGTGGCAATGGCGGGTCTGTGGCATTAAAGGTTGGTACTGGCAGCAGTGGTGCTGGCGGGTCCATTTCGCTACGATCCGGCGACACCCACTCGACGGGCACAGTGGGCGGATCGATTTCACTTAGTGCTGGCAGCGGCATGACGAGTGGCGGGTCGATCTCGCTGCAGAGCGGCGCGGGTCTGAGTTCATCTAGCGGCGACATCTCTCTGACGACACCAGGCGCTGCGGTGACGAGTGGCGTGAGCGGCAGTGTGCGTCTGACGAGCGGCGCGAGTCGCGTGGGTGACAGCGGGTCCGTGTCTGTGGACACGGGCGTGTCAACAGGTGGCCACGGAGGGTCGATCTCTCTGTCGGTGGGTGCTGGCGACGCGTTATCCGGTGGCGCTATCTCGCTGACTGCAGGCAACTCGACGGCTGTGTCGTCGTCCACGAGTGGTACGGGTGGCTCGGTGAGTGTGTTGAGTGGGCGTAGCGTGGGGAGCACGAGCGGTTCGATTTCACTGGGCACAGCCACGGGCGGCACGGCGGGTCGGTCTGGCGTGTTGAGTTTTAGCAGCGGGAGCGCGAGTACCGGGTCTTCCGGCAACCTACTGCTGAGCAGTGGCGCGAGCACGGGTGGTAATGGCGGCTCCGTGTTGGTGAGTGTGGGCGA
>NW_008649645.1:0-1347 GCF_000247585.1 Phytophthora nicotianae INRA-310 | reverse complement strand
CCCCACTAGACAGTACCAAAAACATGGCACACGAATTGGTAGCAGTAGATATAAATAGATTACGCTTTCTCGTACTTGAATTGGCAGTCCAGCATCTCGCTCCAATTCGCCGAAAATCCTTGGATGCAGTCATAATGAATGCTCACGAACTACCTGCTGTAAAGGGTTTCATCGCTGAGTTTGGCAAGAAGACGTTACGTGCAGGCGACTATATATCGTACCATTCACCAGGCTATGGGGGTGACAACATGGTTCAAGCTCGCATACTGGCCATTGACCCTGGTGATGATAGATACCCGTTAACGCTCGACAGGAGAGTTACTGATTACAACATGAAAGATTAGATCCGACAAAGACCCCCAAGGGCAACGACAGCTACACAACATTCGCACTTTCAAACTCGTGAAAAGTTCAATTTCCGCTCAAACCCGTCGTGAGCAGTTCGCAGAAGGAATTCGCGATCTCCCAGAAAAATAATGGCAGAATTAAACAACAAGAGACACACAAAACGTTTGGAAGACTTGAGTAACTACAACATGAGCAATGGTGATATATCCTCTGGTTCGGGCTCCAACTCTGATACTGGTATGGCTAGTGCCCAAGAAACGCCCTGTCCTCAATCTGTTTGTTCGGCTGCAGCAGCAGCGAATGAACGGTCTGTTGCTCTAGTGTCTTCTTCCTTTCATACTCAATCCAATAAGTATTTTTTCAGGTTCACCCCACACAAGCGTTTTCGTCTCCAGAGCATGCTAAAGAGTTGCTGAACAACTTTGCAAGAGGTTGTGACTATGCTCTTGTGATTGAGCGATCGGTCCCAGATAGAAACAAAGTTAAGTATCGAGTCATATTTGCTTGTGACAGATATGGAGTGTTTAAACCCACCATCAAAGCAGGAAAAGCTACAAAGCGTCGACAAATTCGGCGTCCCGAAAAAGTGGTTGTGAAATGAAAATTAATTTGTATCTTAACCGCGACACGAATGCATGGTATCTTCATTATGACGAGTCCTTTCGATGGCATCGAAACTTTGATGGGAGTGAATTATGGCACAACCCCAGGCCCTCAATGGTCTCTTCTTCGCATCCCGAACACCGCAAAGCAGAGATTACAACAGCAATTAGAGAATCGATTGTACAAGACGCTCAACTGGGTATTAAGCCATCCCGTACGATGGGCCGCATTTTGGAAGGAAATCCAAGTTCGGCTATCGTAATGAAAGACATCTCGAATATCATACATGCAGAAAGACATTTGTCTGCCGATAAAGACAGATCAAGAGTTGAATATGTAAGGAAGCGTCTTGTGTAGCTCGATGGCAAAAGAAAAGTGAGCTTTATTGATAACTTA
>NW_008649644.1:0-1351 GCF_000247585.1 Phytophthora nicotianae INRA-310 | reverse complement strand
AAAAAAATGGGGGAGATCTGTCAGCGCGACGCAACAATGCAAAAGCTATGGATCTAAAGAAGAACGTTTCCAGTGGATATTAACGCATGTTGACATGCCATTAGTCACTGGGACGTTCAAAAATGTAATTCTTAAAATACCAAGAAAAAAATTCTCGGATCCGACCCAGTCGGTACCTGCACCTTCTGTACTAGATGCGCACCAAGTGTCCAAGGACAGCGATATATTTTGATCCTCATTTTTATTATGTTTAGGCTAACTAAGAATGCACTTTCATCTATGCGTTTTTAATAACCCTTTTGCGGTACAAGTGCGCAATGTTTTGCCCTCTAAGGGGTCTGTGCAAAGAAATGTAGGGACCAGTAAAAAGGTGGGGTTTCACCATCTTACAGAAGTTCAACTGATACGGTGCAAGAAAACATATACAGTACAATTCGTTAATATCTAGGCATACTATAATCATGTTTTATTGTAATTACAGATTGCATCGTCATAATATATTTAATACTTTCTTGTAAGACATGATCCAAGGGAGTACCGTGAAATGAATGAATGAAATTGTAAAAGGGGCAAAAACTGCTTCCATTTAGAAGCAAATGACCTAGTCTTGTATATTATTCTTTAGTCAAGAGGCCCGCGAAGGGTTAAGCTTGCAGTGTATCGTATGCATCACATGTGCAAAATTGTACCTGTTCCTAAAACCTGATCCAACTTTTACAAGGGCGTCACGAGCTATCGTCGGACGGCTGTTAAGCAGATACTCTACAGCTCATTCAAAAGCCTTTTTTTACCATCGCTCGAGTCAAATATGCGAGACAAAAAATTAAGAATGCATTATTCTAACTCGTCCCAAATTGCGGGCATTCCAGACTCAAAATCCTTATAAAGCTCAACTTCTGTTAGTTCATCCTGCTGAAACACGCGAATGGGAATTGAGCTGCAAAGTGGCTTCTTCAAAACGCTCTAATATCATAAGGGTCAATATACGTTCGCTTGACATCATGCTTTAGTCTCAACTATTTGAGTCTAAACATACGATTTCGTCTGCTGAGTGATAATTAGGAACAACTGCTTCAAGGTTGTTCTATTTTAAAAGTATTGATCGACACAAATATCGACTCTCTATTTACACTAACTGTAAATTATTGCTCCATGAATCTAAGAGCAACAGTTTTCCGGATTTGCCGACAAGAAAAAATACCCTAACCATGACATCACAAAATGTGGCATTTCCGTTGTTCTCGCATGGCAAAGTATAGCATTTTAGTGGGAGGACACCCATAAAAGATGACAGCATCTCTGCGGGTGTGCGTGTGTTTTTGTTGTCATCTACGGTAATACTTTCTTTTGC
>NW_008649643.1:0-1354 GCF_000247585.1 Phytophthora nicotianae INRA-310 | reverse complement strand
CCATGAACAAGTATCTGGTACGAGGCCTCGGCTTCTTCAACGATGCCTACGACCTCTTCGTCATGAACATCGTCAACGTTGTGCTCACGGAGCAATACGGAAAGCACGTCTACACGTCGTACGTCAAGTCGTGGGTGTCTGCCGCTGCTATCATCGGAGCTGTGATCGGTCAGCTCCTGTTCGGCTTCCTGGGAGACGTTTTCGGTCGCAAGGTCAACATGATCGCCACTTGTGTGCTCTTAATTGTGGGTAGCATTCTGTGTACGGTGGCCTACGGAGGTAGCGGCAGCTCGACGCTGTGGTTCCTCGTTGTGGCCCGCATCATTCTCGGTATCGGTATCGGCGGCGAGTATCCGCTTGCTGCTTCATCGTCGGCTGAAGACTCCACGAACTCTGCCGAGCGCAACACGCGTGTTGCTACTACTTTCTCGCTACAGGGAGTGGGTCAGGTGGTGGCCGCCATTCTGGGTAACCTGCTTGTCGAGGCTTTAGCCGATGGCAAACCCGGTGAGAACAGTGATTCGCGGCTTGAGACCGTGTGGCGTCTGCTCTTCGCTATCGGTTGCATCCCCGCTGCTGTGATCTGCTACTACCGTATCACTGCGGAGGAGACGGAGGCGTTTAGAGCCATGCAGGAGCGTTCGGCTGCTGTCACTCAAGTGGGTGCTGCAAAGAAGGCTCGGCTTTCGTTCATCATTCGTCACTACTGGGTGAGCCTTCTCGGTACGGCCGGCACGTGGTTCCTCTTCGACATCATCTACTACGCTCAGAACCTCTTCTCGGCCAGTATTTTGTCCGTCATCGGTGTCAAGAACTCGTCGTTGCAGCAGGTCACTACTATGAACGCGTTTGTGGCGCTTCTGGCTTTGCCGGGTTACTATGTCGCCATCTACTTTATCAACAGTCTGGGGCGTAAGAAGATGGCGCTGCAGGGTTTCTTCTTCATGGGCGTACTCTGTCTCATCATGGCCATCTTCTGGGACGACCTGCAGGATCAGACCGTGCTCTTCATCGTCCTGTACGGTCTCACGCTGTTCTTCGCCAACTTCGGACCGAACACGGCCACGTTCGTGCTACCGACTGAGATGTACCCGACCCCGATCCGATCCACTTGTCACGGTATCTCTGCGGCGTGTGGCAAGGGTGGAGCCGCTATTGGGTCGTTCGGTTTCTCGATCTGGGTATCGAACGAGAGCTTCGGCTACGACGGCGCCTTCTACACGTTCTGCGCCATCGCGTTCGTGTCGATCCCACTGACGTGGTTTTGCGTGTTCGACAACAACGTTCCTATTGAGGAGATGGACGCCGAGTTCTACCGCAAGCTTCACGGCGAGGACGCATTTACTCGTGACTC
>NW_008649642.1:0-1354 GCF_000247585.1 Phytophthora nicotianae INRA-310 | reverse complement strand
CTGCTCTACGAGATCCAGGAGGCGGTCGATCTCGTTCATCGTGTAATTTGTGTTGCCGGAGTTCTTGCCCATCTGTATGCAAACACCAAAGCGTTGATTGACAAGCGATCGAGCAAATTAGAAGCTAGCCACGCAGTCCTCCTACCAGGTGAGCGCCGTGGACAAGAGGCGGGGACGGAGCGCTCGGTGACTGGAGTGCTTGAAGTGAGGCAAAAGCCGAAGTGAGAGCTACCAGCGGAGACGGTTTTGCTCCAACTACAGCCACCACAACCACCAGTTTAACTTGTATCTTGAAAGTAAGCTGTCATCTAGCACCTTCAACGTGGAGCGCGCGAAATCAGCGCGCGAAAAGTTCGAGCCGGTGCCCGGTCGGTTCGAAACTTTTGAATATCACCGTTAGCTATATCCTACCAAGATCCTTGGCGCCAAACCAGCGTCGACCACGGCGCGTCGGCTGTTCACGTCGTTTCCTACACCGCTATTTCAACTGCAAGGAAAAAACGCATTCACATGTCTTTTAGTCAACTTCATTGGATTCATTCACACTTACGTGAATACCTACAGTGTCACCAACTTCTTCTCCACATCCTCCCCCTGTACCTCTCCGTCGCACAATAGAACGCCGTCACACTTCTAATGGATCCTCTTCGTCCTGGATGTTGCTGTGGCGGCATTCACTCAGCTCACAGCGACAGACAAACCAAAGGTCGTCGCCGTAATCCACCGTAACCTCTTCACCGCGAAGGATGTCCTGTGTGGTCACAACAACCACTGTTGTGCGACCACCGTTTGACACCTCAACGAACTCCGTCACTGGCCTGCATGAGTGATTCAGGAACCGCATGAGACCACCCATGTCTTCGGCGTTGATGGCCACGCAAACCGGATACGACGGCTTTTCGGGACGTTGCTTTATCACGAGACGGTAGCCTCCGTTGCGGGGTCGGTCGGCGCGCGACACACTAACGTGCTCCTTCAACCCCAGGTACTGGCCGAGCACCTCACCGGCTTGAATGTCTTCGCCGGCGACAACACATAGGCGGCCGGTGCGGCGATTGCGCCCCAGAAAGACCTTACTTGACTCTTCGAGACCGTTACCACATTTGCCCTCATACGGGCAGCAATTGACATTGCAGAAGACGTGCATGCGCGCGTTGCGGCAGGTGTCAGCTCGGGAGCGGTTCCAGCACCTACATGATTCAGAATGAGGAACCGCAGGAAATACGGTGGCGAGCGGGTTGTACTGCTCGTGTGGTGAAGCGCTTGAGAAATTTGGAGAATGTGAGACGGATGGAAATGGACCAATCAGCTGCGAGGGGTCGCCTACTTCAAGTGCGCAACCAGAACAATCATT
>NW_008649641.1:0-1363 GCF_000247585.1 Phytophthora nicotianae INRA-310 | reverse complement strand
AAAAAAAATTCGGGAATAATAATTTCAAAATTATTATTAAAAATTTCCTGAAAAATCATAATGTAATAAAAGAAATAAATATTTTTAAAATATTTACTTACTATATATGCTATATATTTATAAAAAAATTAATTTATAAATATTTTATTTTAATTAAAATAAAAAATAAATAAAAATGTCATTAAAAAAAATAAAAAATTTTTCTATAAATTTCGGTCCACAACATCCAGCAGCTCATGGTGTTTTACGTTTAATTTTAGAATTAAATGGAGAAGTAGTTCAAAAAGCTGATTCTCATATAGGTTTATTACATAGAGGTACTGAAAAATTAATTGAATATAAAAATTATTTACAAGCGTTACCTTATTTTGATAGACTAGATTATGTTTCAATGATGTGTCAAGAACATGCATATGTTTTAGCGATTGAAAAATTATTGAATTGTGATATTCCATTACGTGCTCAATATATTAGAGTTTTATTTTCCGAAATAACACGTATTTTAAATCATTTATTAGCTGTTTGTTGTCATGCTTTAGATGTAGGAGCTATGACACCATATTTTTGGGGATTTGAAGAACGTGAAAAATTGATGGAATTTTATGAAAGAGTTTCAGGTGCACGTATGCATGCAGCTTATTTTAGACCTGGGGGTGTTAATCAAGATTTACCTAAAGGATTATTAAATGATATATATATTTTTTGTGAACAATTTAATACACGATTAGATGAGATTGAAGAAATGTTAACTAATAATAGAATTTGGAAACAAAGATTAGTTGATATTGGTGTAGTTTCTGCTAAAGATGCTTTAAATTTAGGTTTTAGTGGAGTAATGTTACGTGGATCTGGTATTTCATGGGATTTACGTAAAACCCAACCTTATGAAGTTTATGATCAATTAGATTTTGATATACCTGTTGGTACAAATGGAGATTGTTATGATCGTTATTTAATTAGAATTGAAGAAATGCGACAATCAATTAGAATTATTTTGCAAGTACTAAATAAAATTCCTAATGGTCCTATAAAATTAGATGATAAAAAAATTACTAATCCAAATAGAACTCAAATTAAAAACTCTATGGAATCTTTAATTCATCATTTTAAATATTATTCTGAAAATATTAGTGTAAATAGTGGAGAAACTTATACTGTTATTGAAGCACCTAAAGGGGAATATGGTGTTTATTTAGTATCTGATGGTACAAATAAACCTTATAGATGTAAAATTAAATCACCAGGGTTTTTACATTTACAAGCATTAGATTTTATAGCTAAAAATCATATGATTGCTGATGTAGTTACAATTATTGGTACTTTAGATGTAGTATTTGGTGAAATTGATCGTTAATAAAAAAAA
>NW_008649640.1:0-1364 GCF_000247585.1 Phytophthora nicotianae INRA-310 | reverse complement strand
GACGAAACGCTCGTCTTCTCCTCCACCGACGCACTCGCGCCGATGGCAGCACCGCCCACAGCACCGCTCGAACCACTCACGACAGTGCTCGAGCTGCTCACAACAGCACCACTGGCCGAACCAGATCCCGACGCAAACGCGCCGAATTCCACCTCCGCCGCGTCAAACACAGACAGAAGCAGCTGGCAGTACTCGCCGCTCACCACGCTCTGGATACGCGTGCGCAGCTCCTGGCCGTACAGACGCAAGTACACGATGCGAATGCGCACAAGGAGACGGTAGTACCGCACAACCCACGCGCTCAGACCGTACGCGTTCTTGCCGGCGCTCTTCAGCGTCGTCTCGAACAGCTCCGCCAGCAGCTCCACCGGCTCCAGTACCGACCGCACCAGGAACAGCAGCGCACGCCTCGCGTCGCCTGAAAACTCCGCAGTGATTGCGCCCGCCACGTCCGTCTTGTACTTCGCGACGTACGCGCTGTTGATGTTGCGCACGTGCTCAGCGGGACTCAGCACCAGGATGTTGATGAACGTCGTCTCATCCGTTCCCATGCGGCCTTCGCCAGCCTTGTACAACGCATCTGCGTCCGCAGCAGCCTTCGCGCTCGTGTGGATGGACGCGTTGAAGTCGACCACCTCGCCGCGCATAGCCGTCAGGATCACCTTCTTCAAGTCTCCACTCAACTCGCCGCTCAAGACCTTCACCAGGTCCTCACCGTACTTCTCCTGGAACGTCTTCTTCAGAAGCGCGATCTCAGCATTCGAGCGAGCCATCACCACCGGGTAGATCCACTCCTCTGTCGTGCCCAGGCCCTTCGTCGCCTTGCGCAGAATCTCCGCCTCCACGTGCTCTAGTGGGCTCGCCAGCATCTGGAGCAGAATGCCGTACTCACTCGTGCTCTTCACCCACACTGTCAGACTCTGCTTGTACAGGATGCGGTAACGCCACCAGATCAGGTAACGCTGCTCCACAGTCTTCGACAGCAGCAGCGACGCCAGCGCAGCCTCATCGGAAGCCGTGCCAGTGCACACGCGCTGGATCTCCTGCGCAGCCGCATCGATATCGGCAGAGAACGTCATCGACTCCATCTTCTTGCTGCTCTCGTGTGCGTGGTGCGCGTACAGACTGCTCAACGCAACCGTGCCGGCAGCCGCCAGAGCGGCAGAGCTGTGCTCACCGCTCACAGCAGACGTCGCCGACTTCGAACCGGCAGACACGCTCTTCGTAGCGGTCACGTGCTCCGTCGAACTCGCGCTCACAGCACCACTCGACGAAACGCTCGTCTTCTCCTCCACCGACGCACTCGCGCCGATGGCAGCACCGCCCACAGCACCGCTCGAACCACTCACGACAGTGCTCGAGCT
>NW_008649639.1:0-1392 GCF_000247585.1 Phytophthora nicotianae INRA-310 | reverse complement strand
GAGTGGACTATTTGAGCCCAAATAGCCTCTAAATTGACCATGAGTGGACATTTTCGGCGAGCAATTGTGGTCCACTATCACGCGATATGCAGTAGAGCCTCTACTGTAGAGGACATCATCGACCGACTCAAGCGTTTGAATCATGCATCATTATACCTTGAAGTATAAAGACCGGGATATGTTCTTCTTAGACCTGCCGAACAAATTAGCCGAAAACTGCAGGCTGTTACAGGCTATGCAAGTTAATACTTCAAGAAGTATAAACAACTTCTAATGATAGTCGTATATGGTTAGTACTCAGATATTGACCTCAACATGGCTACACCGCTACACTGGTGGTGATGTGGAAGTCACATCAACGGCAACTTTGTATTAGCTGTTTGTTGTCGTGTGTGAGCATTTTTTTACATGCCTCCACACTAGAAAGGTTCGAATTTATACCGGCCGCTTCCATGGTACACCAATTTGCCTTCTGGATGCGGAAGAACGAATTCAAGCACCTTGGCAAGAACATTATTCCACTTCGGCCACTTGACCGGAACCACTTCAGGGGTATTCTTGCCTGCCATCTTTATCCATCTTTCCTCATTTTCCGCGGTGTCCTCGATCTCGTTGGGGGGACCATGACGCAGACGCCTCGCATCACACCCGATACTCGAAAGAAGCGTGGCGACAACAGCAATTACTTATTGAATCCAAACTCCAATTTAAAACCATTGGTTAATAGATCCACCTCCCAAATGTTCTACTGTACCCACAGGACATACTGTAGTTGTGAGTAAATACAGGCTGTGTTACACAACAATTAGAGGTGGGGCCCATAGAACACATCGATCGATAGCGGGGACTCTCTAATTGTGGGAAATGGGCCAGGTTTCCAAAGCCGTCCCACAACTAAAGTCTCCATCCCTGTGGGGAGATTTTGGGGGTATACTGACCTAGTTTAGAAGTTGGTCCTCGGTCCTGCGCGTGTATTTGTATTTTCGTAAGAAATCATTCTGAGATCCCACAAAAGAGATGTAACTAAAGGGGCCTCTGCGTCAATACCGAACGTCTGATAATATTAGCACTTCAGGTATATAAAGTGATGCTGAATAGCGCAAAGAAACGCCCGCAATTGAATTAGATGAATTGAGCAAGAAATTAACGCTTGCTTGTTAATTAGGCCAGAGTGATGCAAGGCGTTGACCTTCGACCATGCATCCACGCACCAAATTACTAGTTACTGCGGTGAGTAAGCCAACTTTGTAAGGGTAGGGGAGACTGACGTCTTCTTTTGCCGAGTACGTGTTGTGGGTGCTACTTACTGTTAAGTAGCTTTGCTAACTTCTGAGTACGGTCTAAGTAGGCAAACTTCCATGGCGTTGAGTTCAGGTTCTCTGCCGAATCTCT
>NW_008649638.1:0-1382 GCF_000247585.1 Phytophthora nicotianae INRA-310 | reverse complement strand
AAATCGCTAAAATCGTACGAAGGTGTGATCCAATGCTTTCTCAACGCTAGCATGCGAGCTACTCTGGCCTGCACATTCAAGCAACGACAGAATGGTCAGTTTAACCCAGTGAATGCTAACGCTTTCCCATCCACGTCGCCAAATGTTGTTCGAAAGGCGAAGTGACACGGAAGTTTAGCCCGAGAGACGCTACGACGAAGAGTCCGTGCTTGCGGCGCACTTAGCACCTTCTTGTTAATGAGGTCAATAAGCCGAGTGTTACGTATGGTTGGGTCGAACAGCTTTAATCGGAAACAACCTGTCTCGTCACGAATAAAGCTGACTTGAAACTCGTGAAACGCGTGTTCCAACGGCTTGAAAAAGTATACGGGTATGCTGTTATTTTTTAAAAATTATTTATATTTTTCAGCTATTAAAAAAAAAACTAAACTATTATTTTAGTTTAGTTTTTTTTTTTTAGTATTATTCCGTTCCGCTTCGAGATCTGAAATCCGCAACATGCTCTCAGCCAAAAGTGCATTACTGCGACGGAATAAGTACGACGCTTCCACAACCGACCGAGGAAATGCTACATCGAGAAGCATGCAGCGCACGCGACGCTTCGACCGAAACCAATTGTAGAAATCGCACACGGATTTTTTGAACTCCATCTTTGTTCAGGTAGTGTTGCCGGTGCAGAGGTGAGCGCGTGAACCAAAAGCACATCGAGAAGGTCAAGCATTCGCTTGTTTATCGGCCTCTTTCCGGAATGCGTCGTCATGTAAGCTTCTTGATCTGCAATAACCGCCAAAATGTGAATGTCCTCTTGCTTCGGCTCGAAATTTTCTCCGAAGTACCGCACATCGTTGAGTCTGCACTCCGCGTTCATCTTCTCAAACCCACGTGGGAGACATTCGTCATCCAGCTCCACTGTTTCATACAAGCTCTCATCCAGCCAATCGTCTCCTGTTTTTGGCGATGAAGAGCTTGATATTGCGCACAGGGCCATCGAATCCCTCTGAGTCCTTGACTATGCGCTTGAAGTCGCTTACGGTGGTTGCTGTTGGGCGGAAGCGCCGAACTCGAGTCGTGACGCAAGCAGCGTCGACGACTAAGGCCTCTCCAAGATGACCCGAAGATGACCCGAGCAACAAGTTGCACGTCAAGTGTGGAGTCGCGCCATCTTGAAGGTTCGAGCTCAACTGGACGAAGAGGCTGGAGAACGAGTGCAAGGAGAGCGAGCACAAGGCGCAGAAGGAAAGCGTCCTGAGCAGTGCATGTACAGCAGTTAGTTTTTTTTTCGATCGCTCTCAATTTAATCACTTTTCATCTTACCTTCTCGAGCTCAAGCTCCTCCTCCACCTCTTCGACCGCCAACTTCCTCTGGGCCCAACTTTTAACAG
>NW_008649637.1:0-1408 GCF_000247585.1 Phytophthora nicotianae INRA-310 | reverse complement strand
CTTTCGTCTCAATCACACCAGTTGGGCCACCTCCAGAATTTTTGACGATAGTCGGGTCGCTGCCACTCACTGGATGTTGCAGTGCCGTGCCCCGAGCTATCAAACAGCAACGTTACATTAACGTCGGAGAAGACCAGCAAGCAACGTTATATTAACGTCGTAATAAAGAGTAAGCATCGTTAACTTACCTTTACCACTGACTTCGGCTCGATTTTGGACTCCAATGCCGTCACAGCCGCCAGCTTCTCGGCAACCTTCGTACTCGTCAGTACTGCCACCGTCGCGACCAGCATCATCGCCTGGTTGCCCGAGTTTTTCCGAACCCGTGCTACCGTCAGTAACAACGACGGGGGTGTCTGCGCGCTGCTTCCAATGCGCCTCCGTTTCTGTCGTAAGGCGACATATCAGATAGGATTACGGACCGCCCATCAGCCTCTGACTTACCGCTGTCGACGTTACCGACGCATTCCATCCCAGTATCAGCCTGTGGCGCAGGTATGTCACCACTGCGATCAGCCGCGCTCTTCCCCCCATCAATGCCGCCGATCGCGTCGCCACTATCGACTTGCTTCCCACTGTCGGTCCCGTCCTTCTCACCGATCGCTGGGCCACTGTCCGCGAGCCTAACTGGAAGTTTCAGTGGAGAGGATAGATACGTATCGTTAACGGCGACAACAACAGCGTTAGACGAGTTATTCCAATCAATAAAAAAAAAACAAGGACTTATTATCGTTGCTGTGCCGTGCTGCCAGCGTAGCACTAGCTTCAGTAGTGCCGTCCACGCTTGTCTTTTTGCCTTTGTCCCGCCGGCGGTTTCCATCGAACTCACCGCCGTTCGTCACATTATTGCCGCTGGCCGCATTGCCACGTGGCAAGTGTCCTTTCAACAATTGTAACGTTGTGTCAACGAACAACGTTAGGTTAACGTCAACCCACAGCAAAAGCAACGTTAAATTAACGTCGACAAATAATACAAGCAGCACTACCCACCGTCATTGCCGCTCGTGCTAATCACCACTGCAGCAGCGTCGATAACGCTAACATCAGCATCGCCAACGCCTTCACCCATGCCGATACATCCCCCGCTTGCGTCGTCATCATCCTCGCTGGTTTTGGCGGCAGTTAGTGGACTGCTGCCGCCGGCTTCAGTCGCAGTAGGCTCACGCCGCTGAGGTTCCTCCCCTGGACCTAATAAGCAGCAGCAACGTTGAAACGAAGCCAGTACTGTACAACAGTCACTGCGTAACTCACCTTCACGCTCAGCACTGGCGCTCCTCGCCGCACCACGGTTGCTGCCTGCACTGCCGCCTCCGCCGACCTTGTCGCCGCGTCCTTCTGCGTTATCGGTGTCTCCTGCCAGACGTAGCGTCGCCACCGCCGACGCCGGCGCTACCGCTATCTCTCTCGC
>NW_008649636.1:0-1408 GCF_000247585.1 Phytophthora nicotianae INRA-310 | reverse complement strand
TAAAAAGGAAGTAAAGCAAACTAGATACTGGGAGCAGGTGCAATCGATTCAGTAAGAAATATGGTTTCCAGTGGTCTAAAAACATTTTTTTCCAAAAAAGTTTTTGAAGGAGGCATGTTTTTCTGAGACTCGTCGCCCAGTGAGTTTTTCACGTTTTGTAGATCTGAATGCACCAATCGAAAGAGGAGATCATCCTCTCTGCAATGGTATGCCTAAATCGCGATTCGTACTTAGGTTTGTAAGCATCTTTTCGTTTGACGCCGTCTCATTTGATGTGTCCTGGGGTGCGTATCTGGATAAGCATTTGGTGACCTATCGGCTACGCACATCAATGTCCGCGCGACTCAACAATGCACGGTACTGGTTTTTGCTATTTTGTTATTTGCAATCCATTGTTACTAGATTGTTTGTATCTCTTGGGTTTTAGACTTGACACACCTGGCTACCATGCTGCTGTAAAATTTGAAGTCCCAGTCCCACCTGCAAAACCTGCATTCAAAGATGCGATTGATACATATTACTGCACGCATGGTTGCTACGACGGCTCCCGCGGCAGTGGTATTTCTGTGCATACACATTTCAGATTCAACGGATGTCCAGCTCGTCTGACTGCCCTCGTGGTTAAACAGGGCAAAATAAAAACACTTTGATGCAGTGCGCGACCAGGTACGATATACTATTTGTTTTTCAATCACACGACCCACATATCGCTAATCGTTATTGTTACCTTTAGGAAACCATACATAACCATCCAATAACGGAGGAAACGTTTGGCCGTCTCAAAGAAAGTAAATCCATCAACGGGAAGGAGCTTTTGGAAAAGGTGAATTTGCTCAGGACAGTGAATATATCTCGGGCGGAAATGGCCAACTTTCTTTCCAATAGTATTGGTACGTTTTAATGCTTATAATATTGGGTTAATTGTACTTAATTGTTTTGTTTCTACTATTATTTTAGGACGAACGGTGTCTAACCAGCAAGCTCCCAATTTTCTAGCATCTCGATACGGTGGTCCGTGCGTGGAGCACCGAGTCGAATTGCTGGTGGAGGCGTACCTGACACATTCAGGCAACGAGTGCCTACTCCTTGAAGATGCAGACGGAGTGCTGTGTGGGATCGTTATGATTAATGCCGCACAGAAAGAGCTCTATAAGTGGTGGGGTGAGACCCTACCGCTTAACTGGACGCACCATTCCAACAACCTTGGTTTTCATCTGGGTAAATTTTCTTTAAATTACTTTATCTACTTTTTCTAATCTGTCTTATATGTGAATGCAGGTGAACTCATGATAACTGCTGGAAATGGTCTGGGAATCTCGGTCTGTGATATGCTGGTAGCTGACCAGCGTTAACCTACGATCCGGTCGTGTTTGGAGTTTTTTATAACCCATATTGGCGCCAACCGAAT
>NW_008649635.1:0-1491 GCF_000247585.1 Phytophthora nicotianae INRA-310 | reverse complement strand
ACAAACGCCACGGAGTGCTACAACGCCAGCATCGCTCTCTTCCAAGACGGATGTGACGCAGGGTACGAATGCGTCGACGACTTGTGTCGAGTTTCAGTGGAACCAGTCGACGGCCGCACCTGCCACATCATTTGCTCTGCCGGCAAATACTGCGAGAATGGCAGCAACAAATGTCGAGGTCCTAGCTACAAGGGCGAGTGTTTCAACCTCGCCACTGGATTCTTCGAAGATGGCTGCGAAGATGGCTTCTACTGCTCGTTCAACAAATGTGTAGACGTCAGCCTTGAAGACGAAAGCGGCAGCCTCGACGACAACACTACCGACATGCTAGAAGACGACAGTAGCAACAGTGACAGTATCGGCGGATCATCCTCGCCAACGACAACCACGACGAACGAAGCGATGCGTCATAACTCTCTCGTGGCAGCTATTTCTGCCACTTTGTTCTCAGCGATCTTGCAGCTTGAAGAAGACGATTAGATTGCTATCTGCTGTCGGCTTTGTACATATAAACAGTGCTAATTCATACTCATTTCCTGGAGTAATTTCATGCGATAATAAACATACGCATCACCACTTGCAGGTCCGCAACAAGTAATAGGGATGGGTCGATTTCCCATTGCTCCAACAGTTCATGTACTACGAGTAGTAGATCAGAATCAATCGAAAATACTACTAGTAGTAATGGTCTTGAGTATCACGACAATTTCAGTGAGCTTATACATACTGCTTCGAAGTGAAAATACTCCGTCAAAACGATTTAGTAATACTCTTTCGAATCCTGATAGCACTGCTACTGCGATGCAGACACAGGAGTTGCGTTGGCATTATTCAGGATCTTCATCTTCAGAGAGAACACCTTTACGTCTCGTTTACAGTGGGCAGGTCCTTCTTGTCCACGATGCGAGCGAACGGGAACGGACCCACGAACTCATACTGGTTCTGCTTGCGCGTCGACTTCTCCACGTCGCTGTAGTCTGGTCCTCCGCACCGCATTCATGTCACCATGAAACTGAAAGTACGTTGAGTCAACAGTGCCACTTCTGTATGTATCACTATCAGGACGCCTAATTTAGTTTCCGCTGAATTTCGAACCACATCTGTAAATTGCGGAATATATATATAAAATAAAAGAAATAGTCTGAGGGATGAACACCATTGTCCTCTTGGTAGTCTCATTGACAGTGAGAGACTCTAGTTCATGTACAGTTGTTTTCTCGCATTTGTCGCTGTCTGCACAGATAGTAGCTCCGACGTAAGACTTGGAGACTCCTTTAGTTTCTTACATCGCTTGGCCACCGTCATAAATTGTGAGTAACTGGTCGTGTACGTTCGGGCTCTCTTGTGTCAGCTTCTGGAGTTTCGTCCCGACCTTATACGATGCCACCACCATCTTCTTCCTTGCACCTGCCTCTTCAGAATCCGTCGCATCGTCGGTGTGACAAACACGAGATCGAATTATAATGAACTATGTAATCCCATGCCACAATT
>NW_008649634.1:0-1421 GCF_000247585.1 Phytophthora nicotianae INRA-310 | reverse complement strand
AAAAGGTGCACGTAGAAACGAGATTTCTCAAGCAAAGAGGCCCTTTCTCCAAGACAACAATGCATTACCGTACCCGCAACCGACGCCACAACAGTCGATTAGCAACCGACTTAGCATACGCGGCGCCGTCCTAAGCTTCCCCAGGCCGTGTAATTAAGCTATTCGACCTCATACTGTTGTAACATTATGAAAAACTCGTTCGAGTATGGCATTTGGCAGGATTGTCAGCGTTTGTATCAGTAGTACACTTCGTTTTAGTAATAAGGTGCTAAAAAAAATCGTACTACCTCTGCTCGGAAAATAACGCACATTTCAATAAAAATTTCTCGATAGCTCCGCCTCGTTTTTATTCGGTATAAAGTGTGCAGAGGTCTATCTACTCGAGAACTAGCAGAGTCAAAAGAAAGCGTCGAAGTCCGAGGATGCTGGAGGGGCGCACGTCGTGGCCCTTTGGGGCACAACTTTGGCGAGAGTCGCCCGATAAAGAGCTGAATTGAAAGAAAGGGAATCAGGAAGTTCACCAGCACGCAGTAGCTTGTCCTTCTGGATGTGGCTCAAGCCAAATGCATCCCGCCGTTGTGCCTCATGATGCTCTGCATGATAAGCTGGACGGAGAGGAACGTTTTGTTCAGCGTAGTGGTAGTAGTAGACGCAAACGCCATCTCCACTTCCGATATGAGGTCTTCGGCTGTTCTTGGGACCGTCACCGACTGCAGCGACTGGATCGCGTTGAAAAAACCGCAACCAAGGACGTTTAGATGTGGACTCTGCGCAGGCTGGTTTCTTAAGAGAATGCTCCAGCCACCAGCACAACCAGCCACCTCTTGCTGCACCCAAATTGGGCTTACAAGAGGAACGCCCTGCCCCTCGTCCCTCACCCACTCCCACTTGGCTTTGATTGCGGGGATCCCATCTTCAAGCAGCATGCGTCGGTGGACTTCACGGGTCATCGAAATGGGGCGCAGCTACTCCACACCGGCATCACGATTAACGCTCCTTCGCTGGGTCACATACTTCTCCACAATAGGCCACATCCCCACCTTGCCATCCCAGTTCCACGTGGACGTGCTACTGCACACAGAAACATCACCTTGAGAATATGCCTTTTGCTCTGCACAAACTGTACGGAAGCATCTTCACAGGGTGTCCCATCTTGACCGGTCAACAGATAGATCTTCTGTCCAATCTTCCGACGTAGAACCACTTTTCGCCCACGTGGACGGTGTCATACATCGGGGCGAAAACTGGCTGACGATCCGTAGACTGGGTTACGTGGAGAATCCACCACTTTAGACGATCTGTCTTGTGCTTCTCGGTCAGAAGGGGGCGGGTTTGAGTGAGAGCGCGGCGTAGGTAGCCTTCTCTTTGCAGCTGCCGGATCATGTACGGAGTCAAGCCAGCACCTTCTTCAATCGTCCTGT
>NW_008649633.1:0-1427 GCF_000247585.1 Phytophthora nicotianae INRA-310 | reverse complement strand
AAGCGTACTGGTTTTCCACAATAGATTGTTTGTCCGCGTACTATCAAGTACGTATGCGTGAAGAGGATATCAAGTTCACAACATTTCAAGCGCCAAACGGACTCTGGGAGTATCTTGTTCTACCCATGGGAGTCTGTAATGCGCCGGCGACAATGCATCGTTTAACGTCAAAGCTGTTTCGAGGTTTGGAAAACACCAAGTCGTTTTACGATGGCATCTATGTTATCACGAAGTCTCAGAACATCGACGACCACTTGAAGGCGTTGCGCAAGACATTGGATATCCTGCGTGACAACAAGCTGTACGTCAAGCTTGCCAAGTGTGTCTTCTGTGCCGACGAGGTTCCGTGTCTGCGGGACTTTGTAGGACGCAACGGTGTACGAATGGATCCGGATAAGGTATAAACCATCAAGGACTGGCCAGTACCACGAACACAAGAGGAACTTCACAGCTTCCTTGGGTTGACTGGTTACGTCCAACGATTTTGTCCAGACTACGCAGCACTTACTGCAACAATGTTCACTCTCTTGAAGAAGAAGAACAAGAGGAACGCGAAGATCCAATTCAATGATGAGCAGTTGAAGAATTTCAAGGAGCTGAAGAGGCGACTGTGCAATCATCCAGTGTTCCACCTCCCTAACTTCGGCCAGTCCATGCATCTGCGCACTGATGCGAGCAAACTCGCTGTCGGTGGAGTATTATTTTAAGTCGTGGACGGAGTTGAGCGACTCATTGCGTACACAAGGCGAAAGATGAGATCCGCGGAGCTCAATTATCCAACACACAGCAGGAGCTAATTGCTATCGTGCACGTGCTAGCAGATTTTCGAACTTACTGCTTGGACAAACCACCGATCGTCGAGACAGATCACAAAAGTCTCGAAGGGTTGTTCACACTGAAGATTGCTAACCGCCGATTGGCTAGGTGGTACGACATTCTTGCTGAGTACCAACCCACGTTCTCGTATCTTCCTGGTGCGAAGAACGGAATCGCAGATGCATTGAGTCGCAGACCTGACTTGCAGACAGATACGAAGTATTTCCATGACCTGAACGTGTCCAGCTTCAACGACATTTCCTTCAGTTCTGCGCTTAGGGAAGTGTCTATAGATTCAGATCTGCTGAGGAGGATCAAGGATGCTTACGTCAAAGATCGAGGTGTCCAGACAATTCGGGCAGTAATCCAGCGACGTACAAGCACCTCAAAATCGAAAGCAAAGCACCAGCACCACAAGCTATACCGATACTATTCGGAGGCAAACGGCTTGCTGTGGTATCAGTCTCCGGTCGATGACCACCCTCGAATCGTTATTTCCAACTATGTGAAGTTGAGGCAATCGATAATCAAGATGAGTCATGACACCAACTACAGAGGACATCCTGGTACTACGCGAACGTACCTGACGTTAGCACGACGCTGGTACTGGT
>NW_008649632.1:0-1435 GCF_000247585.1 Phytophthora nicotianae INRA-310 | reverse complement strand
CCAATGCCCACGTCGCCGTCGTCACCGTCGTTAAGCACAGCTCCACCGCCGTAGCGTTTTTCCAGGTGCTCGATGATGTTGAATCGCTGCGGACGTGGCGCCGGCGCGGGTTTCCCGGTCGCTGGAACCGAATTAGACGCTGTGTTTGACGGACTGGCACCGGGTGTAAGAGGAGTTGATCCACGCTCGCTCTCAATCACGAGCTGCTTGAAGTTAATCTCTGCCGGGCTACTGTTGTCCAGTTGGATGTGGAACGTCCGCCGAGGCTTAGGCGCTGCCGGTGCTGACACCTGTGGCGGCGCTGACGTCGCCATGCTATTGAGTAAAGTGGCAGTATGAAGATAAAGAGGTTTGTTTTTGTTAACCCCTTTTATATAATATTTATGTCACAAAAAAATAAAGAACCTTTAGCTAGAATATAACTAGCATTCCTCTAAATAGTGATATATCCCGGTCATAATGCTATGCTAGCACTTGCTAGACAGCGAAGCGAGGGCGTTTGTCAATTGCGGACTGGTGAGGGTGGACGGGAAAGTGGGCGAGGAGTGCGGCACGGAGGTTGAAGGTTGGACGGGAGAGCGAGAGTTTTCTGGCCGAGTATCGAGACGAACAGAAGCCAATAGCGACACAAAGGTAGGCCGTCTCGAGAGCTACCCACGGAGCCAAGAACAAACTGGCAAGCTCACGGCGCTTGAGGAACTCAAGGCTACTCAAAGAGAGTGACAAAGCGCTGCCACCACACTGCATGCCTTCCATCTCCATGCAATTTATGACCATAGCGAAGGAAACCTCGGCGATAGTGTCAAACACGACAATCTGACCCAGTAGGAGCATGTACGCAAGACGAAAAGCTGCATGGGTGTTGGTCATGAACCCGAGGATAAACACGCACAAGTTAACCACAGGACGCATGAGCGCGAGCGAGTAAGTCGAACTAGTTGACGAGAGTCTCGTAGTACTGACGATTAGCACAGCTTGAAGGAGGATGCCAACGACCGAGAGAAGACGAACCATTCGCGTATGAGCCTTGATTAGTGCCACTTCCGGTGTATCGGATGTCTTTCGAGTCTTAGCTGCTTCTCCGATAAACTTCCGACGGACTCGTGTGCTGATGACTATGAAGGCCAATACGAACACCACCGGGCTGCACCCAAGCACCGTAGCGAGCAAATAGAGGTTCTCCACGTACCAGTCCGTCATGTTGGATAGCAATGCTTTATTGAAGCTGTGATGGGACTTCGCAGATAACCAAAATAACAAGAGTTCCTACTGAGTTTCGCGATAATGCTAGTGAAACGCATGGTCATGTGACCTCAACTGCATCATTCCTACTTATCGTAGAACGGCGGCAAAAGCCCCTTTGTCGTGTCGAGCAACCGGCTACTGAAGGTGAACAAGAAGCCGCAGCAGCGCATCACGGATAAGTTCTCGCTCG
>NW_008649631.1:0-1436 GCF_000247585.1 Phytophthora nicotianae INRA-310 | reverse complement strand
ATCAACGGACGGCAGAACCGTTATCCCCGCCGTAGTATTCCCCGCCATAGTGTCGTTCGTTTCCTTCACAGTGGTAGATTCCACCTGGACGTTTGGCGCAGGAATATTATTTCTTTCACCGGCGAGGCCATCGACGGTCACAACAAGGATTCCGACTGCTGCTAGTAAAATGTGGCTGAGGCGCATGGTACTGGATGGATAGAGAGCTCCAAACTGATCTTCTTAACGACTCGAGGTAAATTGTGGAATGAACTACGTTATTCTCGCACTAAACAAAGAAATCGGAAGGATAATATCTCACGCAATCATCGTGTACAAACCACGGTAACGGCAATCGTCATCAAATGGGCTAGCGATAAGGATGGTGATGATAGAACTTGGCCTTCTATTTTCTTGTGAAGCCGTCTATAATAGACTCAATTCGTACTTTCGTGAAGGACACGGCAGATAGCCGCCGGCGTATGCGAAGCATCTGGTCCAAACACAATAATTTTCAAAACTTCTGCAACTTGCAGTAAACATTTGGCGGACACAATGACTAGTAGAATGTAAAGCCATTGGTTAAAAGAAGACTTTTCGAGTCTAATGGTGATAAAAGTATCACAACGACGGGGCTTATTACTATGTAAAAAGATGGCAAAGCCGTCTCATTTATGAACATCTTGTTGAAAAGGTTGTTGTGGCAGCAGCTAACCGAGTATCGACGCGTTCTGGGTTGTGTTTTGGCTACGATGACGTTTTCACTTACTCAGTAAGGCTCATTATCCTCGCATTTTACCATCTAATATGCCCTATCAATAGTATACCCAGCTTAATTTGTCCAGAAAAGTTTTGTTATAGCTTGCCATCAAATATGTTATTATAATTCACTCTTCAGAACTGGTCCCGCGTTTTGGTAACATACGAGGCAGAAGATCCTGTGATGTGGCGCATGCTTCTGTAACCAATAGAGCGTGGCTGGTAAATTAGGCTTTTATAGGCATACTATATGAATGTGTACCGGCCTTACTTTTGGGACAGCACTGACCTCGATTTCGAGGAGATTTATCACAACTGACCTCGAATTGAAATCTCAACCAATCACATGTCTTTTCCAACATGGTAGTCTACCGCTTTGTAAAAATGTTTACTAAACATAGATTCCAGGTGGTAGTAATGCGGTAGTTTACCATTTTGCAGTTCTTCCTGCTATGGGTAGTGCATGTTTTTACTCTACATAAATGCAACACTATCAATATTAGGGATAAATGCTACGTACTTTAATCTTTTCTATCAATCACTACCTTAACCCTTTCGCGGTCAATGGGGGCAAAAATCCCGCTGTGAGTGGTTTTTCAAAAGAGGGTAGGAAAACTACCACCAAAAGCGGGCATTTTGCATCGTTTGAGATTTCTATACACCTACTTTTGTAACTACCAATCATATCGCTTCTCAGT
>NW_008649630.1:0-1461 GCF_000247585.1 Phytophthora nicotianae INRA-310 | reverse complement strand
GTGGGTGGAGCGGTGTTGCTGACAAGTGGCAGTGGTGCCGTGAGCAGCGGTGGTGTGCGTGTGTCCACGGGCGTCATGTCCGGTGGTTCTAGCGGTGACATCGAGGTGCTCACTAGCGCTAGCAGCGTGGCTAGCGGATCCATTCGTATCGGTAGCGGATCCGGTGACGCTAGTGCTGGGTCCATCAATGTGTTTGGTGGCTCTTCCGTGAATGGTGAAGGGTCTTCGGTGTCTGTGTCTGGAGGCCTGTCGGAGTCGTTGACGGGCGGCAGCGTGACGATCCTGAGTGGGGAGGGCTTGTCGACAAAGAGCGGGTCGGTGACTCTTGGGTCTCACGGCGGCGCCAGTTCCGTGAACAGCGGCACGGTGTCTTTGACCAGTGGTTCCGTGGAGACGGGTTCATCCGGCGCTGTATCGATCGGTTCTGGTGCGTCGCTTGCGCAGTCGAGTGGGTCTGTGAGCATTTTTGGCGGCGAGGCTGCAGGTGTCGGCGGGTCGGTAAATATGTCCGGCGGCAGCAGCTCCGGCGATTTGGGCGGCTTACTGGCTTTGGCTGGTGGTGCTGGCGTGACGGGGGGCGATGTGACGGTATCGGGAGGCGCGAGTGCGTCGGGCATTGGCGCGTCGGTAGCGTTGCGCAGCGGAGAAGGCTTGAGCAACAGCGGCGAGGTGCGTGTGTCAAGTGCGGGTGGCGCGGCATCAGGCGGTGTACAGATCTCGTCCGGCTCGGCGTCGAGTAGCAGTGGATCTGCAGGTGGCATCAGCTTGTCGGTTGGTTCGTCTGCTTTTGAAGGCGGCAACGTCGAAGTACGCAGTGGGTCTAGTACCGGATCTGCTGCGGGAGATGTGTTGCTGACGGGTGGATCGTCCCTACTGGCGCCTTCGTCTTCGTCTACGTCTTCGTCTGCGGCAGGAGCGGTTCGACTACAGGGCGGTAGCTCTACCGGCAACATCGGCGGCGGCCTGGTGTCTGTGGCGGGTGGCGCTGGTACCGTGCAGGGCGGCTCGGTGTCCGTATTGAGTGGCGGCGGCAGCGATGCGTCTGCTATCAGTGGCAACGTGTTGGTGGGTTCGTCTGCTGGTGGCACCAGCGGATCTTTGGACGTGAGGAGCGGTGCTTCGACTGCAGGCGCGTCAGGCAGCGTGACTTTGGGCAGTGGCGACTCGATCGATAGTATGCCTGGGCCTGTAGATGTCGTTGGCGGGTCCGGTGTTTCGTCCAGAGGCGGTTCGGTGTCGATGCGCGGCGGAGCGTCCTCTTTGTCTGTTGGCGGTGCGGTATCACTGCAGAGCGGTGCAGGTAGTGCGGGCAGCGGTAGCATTGCGGTGTCCAGCGCGGTTTCGACGGACTCGAGCTTAAGCGGCAACGTGGATATTAGCACAGGCAACACCGATTCCAGTGCGTCCGGTTCATTGTCAGTCGTGTCTGGCGGTAGTTCTAGTGGATCGAGCGGGTCAGTG
>NW_008649629.1:0-1373 GCF_000247585.1 Phytophthora nicotianae INRA-310 | reverse complement strand
ATGCACACAGACCAGTGGTCTGTCAAATGTAACCATTGGTGTATCTCACACCAATGTGAAACCCATTGTCGTGATCAAGTGGCTACATGTAGCCACTTGCGTGTAACCCTGTTACATGATTGGTACGCTACGACGCCAAAGAGAGGAACAGACCCGAGCAGGAAACACTGTTTTACCGGATAAACTGTGGTACATTTGGCTCTAGTCACGAAAAGTTCCTTCAACAGCAACACCGTTCCTGCATTGAAGCTGCATTAACGTTAACGTTAGATACAAACCAACATGCGCGGAGTTAAATAAACCAACATAACAACAGAAACGTACTTGGAAATGCGTGTGCTTGATCTACTGGCGGTGGCTGCTGCCGCTGTTTCCATTCGTGGTTGATCCGTTGGCCGGTGTCTTCTGGGTCGTGAAGTGACCGCTGTCGACTAAGTTGCTGGTACTGGTAGCGGAGTTTGAGCTCTTGGTCCTTCTGACTGTGCGTCTTCTTCCATCTGGCGCAAAACCTGCCCGAACACTACTTTAATTGTCTCTCACGTGCTTCGGGGTACGTGCTCCAGCCTTATGCAGGGAGACCGAGTTGTTGATAGAGACGCTTAACCTATTACGCCCTCTCGTATGTCGGGTCCTCACAGTAGAGCTTGCCCTTGTCCGCACCATGTTGCGTACTGTACCAAACATTATAGCAAGCATGTCGTGAGTTTAGAGCCGCAAGGAGTACGCGGAGTACCTTTTTTTAGAAATGAAGGTCGACCAGGCCAGCCCGGCCACGAAAAGCTGGGGGTATTTTCGTTTAGTTTATGTCCACTTTCCGCCATAGCCCAACGGTGTTATGACGGAGGCGGCCGTGTGTGAACTCACGTTTCGGTATTCGAATACCGGAAACCCTCTGTGTGAGCACCCCCACTAGAGTGTGCCCTCCCATGGAGCTCCCAGACACACTGCGGAAGCTCCGGGCCTTGGCCTCGTCCTCAGAACCAGGACTGTGCTCACGGCACGCGAACCGTGGGTTCTGACAGTCGTCTGGGGACATTGAGGGTGACCGACTGCGGCGTAAGATTCGCCGCTTGCTCGTAGTCGAGTCACCCGAGCCTTTGCTATGACGCTTAGAGCACTTGGCGTGCGCCTTTCGGGCAGCAGCCTTGGCGGGTGCTTTTGCACCGCCTTTCGCAGTACCGCGAGGCATGACGTGGTCGAAGTGGAGACCGAGAAGACGAGCGTTTTCGCTCAAGGCTCCAACTGTGAAATGGGCCATAGCCGTGTCCCCGCAGCTTGTCGAACCCTTTTGACACGGAGAATGAGAGTTTGTAACTTTGTCTCCCTCTTGTGATTGGTCGGTAAACCGAACCTAAGTGGGGGAGGATGTAACG
>NW_008649628.1:0-1469 GCF_000247585.1 Phytophthora nicotianae INRA-310 | reverse complement strand
GATCGTTCCGCCTGATACGGCTCGTCGCATAGCGGACTTGGAGTCCCAGCTCACGCAGTCTCAAGTTGATCTGCAAGTTGCGCGCCATCGCCAATCTGCCCTCGCTTCTGAGCTTCGCGAATCGACCACATCTCTCAAAGCCGCGCAGGCCGAGGTAACTCGCCTCGAAGCCGTGATCAAGCACAAGAACGGTCGTCTTCGTACCTTGAACGACAACTACGAGCGTCGCTTGAGAGTGGCTGATACCACGATCGCGACCCATACTGCTGAGCTTGGACGCTTGCAAGACCGAGTATCAACGTTGGATCGGGATCTCCAGAAGGCGTCTCAGCGCGCTCAGGCGGCAATCTCTCAACGCGATCAGGCTAAGGCGGCACACATCGCTACTCGTGAGTATTTGTCTGCATCCTTTCTTCCTCGTCGTACTGATCTGCTTCCCGTGTCACAGAGGATCGTGTCTCAGCTGCTCGCGATACCATCGCGCGGCTGGAAAAACGGATCAACAAAGTCGAGAGGTCCCAGAAGTCGCGTCAGGATCTCGAGTCTGCGTTCGCCAAGCTTCAGCAGGAAAGGGATGATCTGGCAGTACAGCGAGACGAGTTGCTCGGCCAACTTGGCGAGCGTTTCATGGAGATCACCGATCTGCGTGCCGAGCGGGACCAGGCGCAGGGGAAGTTGTCCAGCATTGCGTCCCTTCTCCCATCCGCAACAGGCCATAAACGGACACGCTCCGGAGCCGAGTCTCCAACCTCGTCTACCCGTGCTTCCAAGGCTGCTCGATCGACTTCAAGCTCTTCCCAAGCTAACGCTTCCGGTCACGCTCCCGTATCTGCATCCCCGATCGAACTTCTGTCTACCGCGGCTGTCGGCCAGAGGGCTACCAGGTCGATGTCGTCTTCTTCCTCCGTTGGTCCTCCTGGTCATCTCCACCGATCTGTTCGATCGGCTGCTAAGAGTGGTGGCGGAGGGGCTTCGTCGCTCCCTGTAGCTTCTGAGGCAATCGTGCACTCTGAAAGTGACGAAAGTTCCTCCGGCGCATCTGGTTCAACTCACATCTTCGACTCTGACGTCGCGGGAAACGACAGTGGTTCTCCGGAGTCGAGTCGCGCCAAGAACAAATTTGGAATGCCATCCTGTCCTCTGTCGGACGCTGAGCTAGCGGCTTTGCAGCCTACTACGGTCCCCCGATCGGAGTGGATCCCTGGTTATCGTGATCGTCGTAGCTTTCGCGGCCACGACATCGTCCCCTGGTCTGCGCAAGACATCCGCCAGATCAGCATCGTGGAGATGGACGCGGACCTGCTGTTTCACCACTACACTAAGCCGATGGAGTGGCTGATTCCTCTCCGTGATCCTGTGCCTCCGCTGGGAGACTGGCGAGAGGATCTAGTGGACGAGGACAACGTGCGCGACTTGATCAAGTCTGCTCCGTGGGAGGTCCTTGCTGCTCCGCTCGACCCTCTCACGTT
>NW_008649627.1:0-1420 GCF_000247585.1 Phytophthora nicotianae INRA-310 | reverse complement strand
TGGGCTGTTTGTTTCACTTCAAGCAAGCGCTGCGACGGAAAAAGTTGAAGCTGAAGATAACCGAGGCCGAGGTGAATCTGGCTATGATTGACGGCTGTATTGACTGTCTTACTGTGATCCGGCGTCTTGACATCGTGTTTCGTGGAATTCCAGATGTTCGACGCATGATCAAGCGTGACTGTGGATACCAAGGAATTCAGTACTCAAAGGATAACTGGACGAAATTCTGGAAGTACTTCAAGACAACCTGGATCAAAAAATTTGTTCCGGCATGGTGGGACACCAATGGATTGGGCGACGACATTGTAAATCGAACCAACAACCCTCTGGAACGCTACAACAGGACGCTCAACAACGCTTTTTCTGTAGCGCATCCGGATGTGACCCAGTTCATCAGCGTGATTGAAGCTCAAAGCAGGGAATACGTTCGACTCATCAACGATATATCCAACCGCAGAACCACCGCTCCTGCCATGCACCAGCTCAGCCTGCTCCGGCTTTTGACTCGGATTCGGACTTCGAAGTGGACTCGAACTCGGATTTAGATGTCAGTGACCCAGGCTCTGAAGCCTCGGATGGTGCTTCCGTAGCCTCGAGATTTCCTGAATACTGATCTACATACATAATATCTATGTCTAATTTAATGTTTCGTTGATATTTTAAATATAATTTAAAAGAGGTTTATCGCTTATAATAACTATAAAACAAATTTATCGCTTCTTGGGTCAAGCGGATGGTCAAATTGATCCAAATTTGACCCAAAAAAAGCGAGTTGCGCAGGATTTGACCTGCACCAAATTTGACCCAAAAAAAAGGTTTTACGAAGTTTTTCATCGGATGGGAGCTCGGATGACTCAGCATTCGTAGGAACCGACAGTTTAGCTGTGGGTTCTAATGCACTTGAGAGGGCACGTTGTTGCCATATTCAAGAAAGAAAACTGTAGTTAGCAACGACATTCTTGAACGGATACTGGTAGTCGTCAGTTCGATTACACCACGTCGGAACTTCTTCCGCTGGCATCAACAATGTGCGCATAATGGTATTGAGCACACTGTTTCCAGGTGTATTCTCTCGATACTTCGAATCGAATGTCGCTGTCAGTAAACCATTGGCGTCCAGCGGTTGCGAAATTTCATGATCACTTTCCACTATGAGGTCGGACGCAAGGATTGTCGGGTGAATTTGCCCCGGGGTCACTTGCATGTTGAGCACGCTCAACCCGGTATTCAGGAGATAACCCGCGACGGTAATTGCTGCTAGAACGACGTATTTGCTCCAGTTTCTATGGCGAACACTGGGTTCCGATGCAAACCACAGGACAGCGACAGCGACCAGCATACTCAGCAGAATATCCACAGGTTTCATCAGTAGTACAGTCGAACCGCCAGAGATCGAATTGTACTTGTCCAATTGTCGTTT
>NW_008649626.1:0-1484 GCF_000247585.1 Phytophthora nicotianae INRA-310 | reverse complement strand
GATGTGGTGCTCCACCAGCAGCGCTATGACATACATTCTAAGAAGTAGCTGGCTTGATCGCTCTGCCTGTGGTTGTTGGGCTGACCAACTCTTCCACCTCCATCATAGTGCGGTGCCCCATCCGACTGCTGAGTACTCTCGTGGGGCTGTGCCGGATCATCCGGTCATTTGCTGATTCCTGTGTTCCACCACGGCTATCATCAATATCGTCGTTATGCTCTGTTTTCTCTGCATTGCGATCCTGGACTTCACGAGCATCGCGCACATATTTTGGGCAGTCCGGATCCCCAGTCGGTTTCTTGGCGTTTATCAAACTCTGGAACTTCTTTTTTATGGAGATCAGGTTCCACACTGCCCTGCCGTTTGCAGCTGCGTACTGTTGATATTGCTCCAGCACTTCCTCGCATTCATTCGCTCCAATCGGTTTCACGCTCCTGACACAGTCAACTAGCTTGTCTATATCTGTGATAGAATACACTTCGGACCCAGAAGCTCTTCCACCACGCCGGGGCATGCTTGTCTGCTGCTGTCACCAGTGGGGAAATGATCAATGAGGCAGATGTGAAAGGAAACATAGGATCTCACAGGTTTCCCCCAAATATATACGTTTTCACAGTTTTGGGTGGCCTAGATAATCTGGCCGACCCCCCCCCCCATCCAGATCTAGGACCTGACCCAGATCTACGAGATCTACGACGCCTGAAAGGGGTAGGTGATGTCACAGATGAGCAAAACAGGGCCAGATTTAGGGTCTGGGACGTCTGAAAAAACTACGGGAAGTACTCCACTATTCACTTATCAGGAAAAACATACTTAGTAGGACGGATTTTCGGTGTTAAAAGAGCGTGTTTTATTGGTAGTTAATCGGATCGTTTGTGGCGTTTAGTTGCACTTTGGTTTCTCTAACTAAACATAGGACAGTAGTAACGGAGAGCTCTGCTAAGCAGCGTTTCCGCTTTCATTGGGTTAGCTTTAGGTTGTCCATGGCCGAGATAAAAATTGCGGCTGTCTCTTATTCTGTTGGTCGTGCAGGAATCAAATTGATCAGCTGCAGTTGCTACATCGGTAAGATGCTTGATCATCATAGTACAATCGGAAAAGGTTTTGCGAACGCATTTGCTTCGTGATATTTCCAGCAGTGATGCCTTTCTCCTCTATTAGCGTCGACATTCCCTCTAGAAGTACCGGGGGCAAGTTACCAATAGATGCTTGTATGTGCTGTAGATGTTTGTAGAGTTCAACGTGAGGAGGTATACCGGTTGGTTTCATCCAAGGTGAACTACCACGCACAAGAACTGTTTCAAGGTGGTTCAGCATATCTAGGTGCCGGAACATGAACGACTACAACAGCGGATATGACGCAGGCACCACATAAGAACTTGTTATGATAAACAAGAGAGGCGATGAATAGTTTTAGAATATCTTGCAGGGTGCTGTATTTTTTCAGAGATGGAAATATCTCCTCAACACAAGCGAGCAACTTG
>NW_008649625.1:0-1481 GCF_000247585.1 Phytophthora nicotianae INRA-310 | reverse complement strand
TGTAGGTACAGTAGTGTTGACCATTGTAGCTTTTCTCGTAGGGATTTTAAGCAGCCCGAACTTGCTATATATCTGCTTCTTGTAAGCGAGAAAATCTTGACCTTCCTCGTAAAGTCTTAAACACGCAGCTGCTGCGATGTTGTGCTTGGGACGAGCAGGTTGAGAAGCTGCGGAGTCAGACACTGAAGCTTGGAGTTTCTGCTGGTGGACACAAGGTCCTTCGCGCTGCATACTCTAGTCAACCAGGCCTGCTGTCTGCCGCAAATGCAGCATCTCCAAGTGACAAAACTACAAAATAAGATGCTATTCTTGCTCACTTCAACAACAGCTAACTTATATCATTACAAAAGAGTGAAAACTAACAGTTTAGCTTCTCATACTTAATTAACCTATAGCAGTGCTCAAACATTCTGGGATTCGACAATCTTCGACTTTTTGAAAAAAAAAGTACTTTGTATAGAAAGTGCGCATTGGTTTCGGACCACTTTTGATCATTTTTTATTATGGTAGGCGACAAGCTATGCAAGATTCAGGAAAAGTGCTTTATGACGTTTTCAGAAAATTTTTGAAAGAGAAAACCATGGCTCGAGCGCTGCCGAAGAGCAACGGAGAGCTCTCAGCCCCCTCTGCCTTCGATTGCGCGAAGCTAGGACTGCTTCCGGAGCTACAAGAGCTCGTGCAGCAGGATTTCGACGTCAATGCCTACGATGAAACCTCGAACGCTACGTTACTGCATCATGCTGCTATCAGTGGCAAAATGGGCGTTATGGAGTGAGTTCTAACATTCTTCAACTCATGACTACAATGTGCATAACTGTGCTTGTTACTTTGTGGTAGGTTTTTACTAGGAAATGAAGAATTAAGGGCCAAAGTGAATGTGGACGCTCTGGGTGGGGAGATGAATACGACGCCACTGTTCTGGGCAGCTTCCCATAACCAAATCTACGCGGTAGAACTACTGCTACGTCATGGAGCCGACCCAAACTTCAGAGATGAGCTTGGATTTACGCCGTTTTTAGTGGCAATTCAACGCTGTTTCCCCATTACGGCAGCGTATTTGGTGGCCAAGGACTCGGATATAAACCAACGGATGCAAGGTGGGTAAAATACTGATTTTGACAGTTGTTTTTATTGCTAAGATGATTTTACAATATGTTGAATAGATGGGGGCCAGAAGACAGCGCTGATGCTGCTTTGCCAGCCCCAACAGTTCCACTTGGACACGTTCCGTATGGTACTGAGTCTACAGGCAACTATTAACGTGCAAGATTCCGACGGAAACACTGGTACCTTCTGGGTTTCATTTTAGTTTTACTAGAGTATCCTGTCTAATTATTGTGATTTTTATCTGCTGACAGCTCTCCATCACGCAGTCATGAACAACATTCCTATGGCTGTGCGGATGCTGCTTGACGTGAGGGCTGAGACGACTATAGTAAACAAGGAAGGACTCACTGCCTTAGGCATTGCGCGAGTTCGTC
>NW_008649624.1:0-1505 GCF_000247585.1 Phytophthora nicotianae INRA-310 | reverse complement strand
TAGACTTGGAAGTGTGATCCATCGGCCGACCAGGAGAGGATACACTGGTCTTCGTTCTGCAGCATGTCGTAGACGGCGCGCACGAAGCGAGGTACGTCGGTGAAGGCCATGTTGCTGGCAGTGTTGCTCTCCAGATTCATCGCTTTTCTGGTCTTAAAGTTGGTGGTCACGAGGGTGAACCGATTGTCACTGACGGTTGAGTGGATGAAACCCAATTGAGTTATGTTGAGCTTCTAGATGGGTCATTCAGCGCGGCAGACTTGGGCAGGACACAGGAAGCTTCTGGCAGACCGCTCTAGAAGCAAACAGTTGGTAGGTAGCAACGGAGACAGGAGGATTGTTGTTGCGACTTCGCTGCTATCGGAGAATTCACCGAGAACTCACATGGCCTTCGTGTTCCGACAAAGCACATGCCGTATCCTGGAGTATGGATTACTCGTACAGTACATGCAAATTCTACCGCGAATACATGCACATGTAAATTCTTTCATAGCAGCGACTTGGTTGGCATTGATTGGGTGTTGACTAAGGATAAGTGCTCGAAGCCTCCAAGTTGAAGTCTGCCAGCTGGTGAAAGTGTAGCCATACTGAAAGAATATTAACCAACGCAGAAAAGGGACTAGATACGATCACCGAGATAGCATAACACGAAACAAATTATAGTATTTCTTCGAATAATACTTCATCAAAACCGAGCCTTCGAAAAACCCTACTTCATACGATCCAATCGATCGTGTTTTTTTTTTTTTGTAAAGTCAGACTCGACATCGACCCCGACCGCACATACAACCGGTAGCACACTCTCTAGCAGCAATGCCCCCACCAGCGTGCCATTAACAGTTCAACAAGATATTGATGCTCACTCAATAATCAACAAGATATTGATGCTCACTCAATAATCAACAAGATAATGATGCTCACTCAATATTCAACAAGATATTGATGCTCACTCAATATTCAACAAGATATTGATGCTCACTCAATACATGCAGTTCAGATGCCGATGAATTCATAAATTATACCGGACAGGGCTTTCGAATCCTGCAATATATACAACACGCTGCGCGATAACATCCGCAAGTGTCTGCACAAGAGCTATACGAACAACAACATGTCCGCGTCGACGCTGATATCGACGTCAACGTTGGAGGCGCCTCCGAGCAGAACCTCCACATCACAGTCCGACAGTATCGAAGAGGTCTCGATTCTACCGAATATGGCGAACACGTCCGCTCCTGTCGACACGCCAGTCGAAGCCAAGGAGTCGAGCTCGAAGCAGAAGTCCAAGTCGGCATCAATGTTGTTGATACTGATGTCGCTATCGGTATCGCTGTTGCTGTTGCTGTTGCTGTTGCTGTTGCTGTTGCTGTTGCTGTTGCTGTTGCTGTTGCTGACACCAACCGACGAGACGACCATGTCCCAGTCTAGTGCCACCAGCTCAATAGAATCTAGTGCGTCAATCAGCATCAGATCGTCCTTGCTGTTGCAGATATTGTCCTCCAGCA
>NW_008649623.1:0-1521 GCF_000247585.1 Phytophthora nicotianae INRA-310 | reverse complement strand
GTCACGCAGGTGATGGACTACAACTCGAAGATTCCAGTGCAGCAGCAGAGCCATAAACTCCTGACGTGCATGAGTGGTACCTTCACCGGTAGCCAGCTCAACTGACAGTCATCGAGAAGGAGGTACTGCCAATAGTCATTGCTTGCGAAAATTTCGACTACCTCCTTCTCAGACCCAAGGCCTTCCGCATGTTCTGTGGCCATCGTAACCTGGTGCACGTGTTCACACGAGACGAGAGTGTCAAGAAGCATGTGAAGGGCAAGTTACTAAGATAGGCAATGAAGTTCATGGGTTTTAAGTATATTGTGGAACACATCCCGGGCCCGGACAACGTCTGGGCAGACATGGCTTCGCGGTGGGCCGGCAACCACGTGCCAAAGGTCACTGTGAAGCGGCTCAAGACTATCCGCGCCGACGACCACGGAACCAGTCACAACGGCCCAAGCTCCGACCGCTCGACGCCGACAGTTTCGTGTGGCCAACGTTTGAAGAGATCCAGACGACGCAGGGCAAGTACCCGTCGCCGGCCGGTGCCGTGCGCACGGACGAAGGTGTCCTCGCCGTCGTGAACCGTATTTGGGTTCCTGCAGAGGCTACTGAGCTCATACAGAGGCTCTGTGTAGTAGTAGCACACAGCGGATCTCAAGGCCATCGAGGCCAACAAGCTATGGTCGCTCACCTACAGCGCCTATTTACAATCGACCGCCTCCGTCAGACCGTCGCGGACTTTGTAAACAATTGTTTGCTTTGTCTGCATTCCAGAGGCGGGCGGGGGGTCATTCCAAGGTTGTGGAGTGATGTGATCGACTGCAGACAACGCAACAAAGTTCTCCATTTTGATTACCTATATTTGGGGCCAAGTTATTAATCCAGCAACTACCTTCTAGTGCTCAAGGACCACACCACTCACTATTGCGAATTAGTGGTGGCAGACTTGGCGGAAAGTCAAGTGGCCGTTGAGGCGCTATTAGCGTGGCACTCCAGGTTCAGAATACCGCCCACGTGGGTATCCGACCAGGGTTCGCATTTTAAGAGTTAAATCGTGGCGGAGCTGAGTAGAGGGTTGCCCACACAACAGACTTTCACCTTGGCATACAGCCCGTGGGTGAATGGTTCGATCGAACGTGTCAATTGGTACGTGCTTCAGGTCATCCGTGCTATGATCCTGGAGTACCGAGTGATCTACAAGGACTGGGTGTACCTTGTGCCACTCGTGTAGTCCAACTTGAACCACGCTGCAGTGCCTTCGTTAGGCAACCACCCACCGTTGGAGCTCTTCACAGGGCTAGAACGCCCGACCCCACTGGACAAGTTCTACTTACCAGAGAGTCGTCGGTTGGAGACGATTCCTACGAGTACTGAGATGGATGGATATCTGTCGGAGCTTCGCGACAGTATCCAGTCGATGCACTGTGCGGTGGACGACCAGCGGCAGAAGCAGAGATTCTTGAACAAGAAGCGTCAGCGCGGTGACAATCTCGTTATATTCGCAGTGGGTGACTATGTTCTCAGGTCCAGAGT
>NW_008649622.1:0-1523 GCF_000247585.1 Phytophthora nicotianae INRA-310 | reverse complement strand
TTCCACGGAGTGGGAGAATCCTGCATATTTGATAGCGATTAAGCAGTCAGTGTTATGGACACTTAATATATATATATATATATATATATATATATATGCAATTGCATGATTTCAAATTCGTGAGTTGCATTAAATTCCGGCGTAATCCGCTGAAGTGATGTGTTGATCTTCACATTGCTGCCTGAAAAAAAAATCAAAGAAATATTAGGCTTGACCATATATCGATAGTATGTGTTTGAGTGCAACCCCTCTGCTAAGGCCACACTGAGCACTGAAGATGATCAACAATACGCTGCGAGTTTACCGTTCGATCACTTCAACTTTATCTACCAATGCCAAGCAATACGATCGATTCCGACGAATCTTAACACTCAACACTGCATCAGCAGGGTATATTACTACACAATACGATACACAACTGCATTGCATGATGTAGGCACAATATTAGCTCATCCACTACTCTCGTGTGAAGAATGGTGCCCGCCTCTTTAATGACCTTCAACAAGAAGGTAACAACAATTAGCTGGTAGTAGGCATGCTTTCTCAGCTGCAGAAATATTTGATCCTTTTTTTTTTAATGAAGCGAGCACATACCTGAACGTCGCAGTTGCCGTTCTCGTTGGAACACTCGCTGCTCAACTTGCTTGATGGCTGCAGCCCGTGCTCCAGCCAACTCAGCAGCGTGCTTTATGTCGTTGTTTACAGGTTGAACATGCACCGCGTTATGTACGACGCACGGTCTTCTGACGACGTAAACGTG
Source organism: Phytophthora nicotianae INRA-310 (assembly GCF_000247585.1). NCBI lineage: Eukaryota > Oomycota > Peronosporomycetes > Peronosporales > Peronosporaceae > Phytophthora > Phytophthora nicotianae. Next base: position 763 of record NW_008649622.1, on the reverse strand, counting down.
ATGTTGTTCCCTTGTCTTGATATGAATTCGCCGCTGCCGCGACTTGATTGTTGTTTTTGCATGCAGGTTGGGCTTTTGCAAGTAGCTCAATAATACCATTGCTAATCTGAGCAAGAGCCGTCAAAACCGCAGATTCTACTTGAGGTGTAGCACTTGCCAAGATATCAACGTGATTGTCTTTGGATGATTTTTTATCATCTGCGGTGCTTTGAGAGTGACGATCTCTGCTGATTCGGGAGATGATGTCGAGTTGGAAAACACAGCAGCACTATCGACGACCGCTTCAGGTTTTGGCGAAGTTTTTTTTAAGGATACTTCACTGTTCCTTGTGCAGGTGGGGCAACACTGTCTTGAGCTGTACAACGATTTTTCCAGCGTTGACGTACGTGGGTCTTGAATATTCTTCTTTGCATATGTAAGTTGCTCAACGAGTTTTGCAATTTGAATATTACTATCTTGAGCAGCTTCCTTCAGGTCTCGGAGTTCTTGCTCTAGTTTGTTCAACTTCACGGTTGTATCGTCTTGTGATATTTGGAGATGGTTGTAAAGTTTCTCTTCTAATGCTGAAGCGTTAGACGTAATTGCAGCATTGCGTTGGGCTTGCAAAACACGATCCTCCATTTGGTTATTATTCTCCAGAGCAGCTATCGTCAGGTCACTAAGTTCGTGTTTTAGCATGTGCAGTTTCAAGGTTGTAGCCTCTTGTGATCCCTCTAGCCGGGCTTGAAACTTTTCTTCTAATGCTGAGCTGTTGAACGTAATT
>NW_008649621.1:0-1527 GCF_000247585.1 Phytophthora nicotianae INRA-310 | reverse complement strand
CATGAAAGGGGGCATAATGCCCCCTTTCATTGAATTTCGTGTGTGGAAGAGACAGAATCGCCCTTTCTACTTGGACTACAAGGATTTGCAGGAGATTTGCTGTAGTACCGTAGTTTATGAAAGGGGACAAAATGCCTTCTTTGCCGGCCTAATGACTTGGCCTTCTAAAGTTTAATATAGCCAGGTCAAAAGTGTCCGTTCACGAAAGGGTTAAGATTTGGTAGTAAACAATCAAAATTGTCATTGGCTCAAAATCAACCGGGAGGCATCACGGAAACGTGAGCAAATGCATACTTTCTCAAAACAGAAAGAACGGATACATTGACTTGTAAATTTTCTCTCAGTTCAATCTTATTCGTGTTTGGTTCTGAAGCAGCGTATTATGCAGATCGTTGTCTTTAAGTTAGGCGATGCGCTCTTGAAACACTTCCGTGCCTGCTGTACGCGGGTCTTGACCAAGTCTTTTGAACATGTACTCCAACTTACGACTTTCGTTTTGCTCTTTGTTTATAGCTAAAACAGTTTCTCCAACACTTCATCACGATCTACGTTGTACTCTCCACTAGAAGGGAACCGATACGTCAGTTTCCAGATTAGAAATCGTTTTCTTTATGTCACCCTTAACAGATTATAGATCACAATTCGGACTTGAACATTGTTTATAGTTTATCTGTATTCACTCCTCTAGTTCTCGCACCCCCCCCCCCCCCCCGCTCGTTCGACTTGTTCTGAAGCAAACCCATCTTCCTGAAGACGAGAGGGTTATGCTTAGGCGGATTTATGTTGTCTATCTCAGCCTAATGTAGTTGAATTTCGGGGATGTAAAATCTGCTATTCTTGTGTTAAGAATAATCTTCCAAACAGAAAAAATAATCACGCGAAATCGCCGAAGTGCTGTTTCTGTTACGCATTCATTTTGTGAGGTACGGTAACTAACCAATTATGTACCGATTTTATGGTACATTATGTTATATAGCACTTCGATATAGCGGCACAGCTGATGTTCAGCGGGTCTCAGTTTGAAGTGTGGAGTGTTGCAATGAAACACCACCATCACATTATCCATTACTGAAAGTATACTACTAAAATGTTCGACTACGAGCTCCCGGAAAGGAGAAGAGTCCTGAACAGCTGCTGAAGCAACTCCAGTGGATTTGCGAGTTGTTTCTTTTCAAGGTCAAGGTCATGCGTGGGCTTCGTGGCGATGCAAAGTGCTTTGAGCTTGGTAAGAAGTCTGGGCAGATGCGTACTTCAATCGACCTGAATGAAGGGACCAACATCCGTAGTTAACCAACTCTAAGCAGCATATTACAGTTTCACATTACTATTTTGTAAGTAGAGGATAGAGGTAACTTTGACTTGGGTTTGTAAGCCAGTGGTTACTGGGATATCCTTCCATAAATCATTTTAGAGGGTTTCACTACTAATACGTACTTGTAAGTAAGAGGGCCCTTTTACAGATAAACCTGTCTAAGATGAGCTCATATATTGTGATATCCTGGAGTAATTGATAGGATGTCATTCGAT
>NW_008649620.1:0-1535 GCF_000247585.1 Phytophthora nicotianae INRA-310 | reverse complement strand
TGAAGTACTACGTTGATAGAACATTTTGTCTCAGCTCAAATCTTCCAAATGTTGGCTCTAATGCAGCGTTTCGCAAACCGCTGTCCTTAGGTAAGGCGATGTGCTCTAGAAAGTGTTATGTGTTGTACGCGGCTCTTGACCAAGTTGTATTAGTAAGGCACTCCGTCATCCTCATTGATAAATATCATCCACGGACAGTCTTCAGCATTTAACGCATTTTCCGAGTCAAGTTCAGGCGTTAAAGCCTCGCTTGTTTCGTCGTGATACGCGATCTGTTTTCACCGAGCGACTTCGCTTCGCCACTGTTCTCACCTTCTCTACTAAATAATCGATTTAACTCGCTCACATGATGGTCTTCTTCCTCGCCCTTCCGTTACTACATGCATATTAGGGTCAAGTACACCTTCTTCGGTCGGGACAGCAACAGGTGGTGGTATCCATCGTGCCTCCATCGTTACCGTGTTGTGATAGTAAACGTGTCCATTGTCATCTAAACCTTTCGTCCATGGGTGAATATCACTACCAGTACGGAATTGTGACGGGGGTGGGGGTTTAGGATGTCTCTCCTGTGACCGAGTTCCAGTAGTAAATCTAGCTGCTGGCATCATCTTGCCGCGCCTTCCATCCAAAGTCTATAGCGGCTAAGTCGAGCTCCTAAAGCCGCTTTACTTTTGACCTCTAATTATGTGGTAGCGTCCTTAATTCAGAGTAGCTTCGAAAAAACGAAACAATGTTGTGATAGGTAAAATCATAAAAAAGAGGAATTGGCTGCACCAGAAAAAGTTTTCTGGTGCCGCCAATTCTTCTTTTATTTCCTAAAATTACACGCTCAAACTAATGCCGTGCTGCGCCCGTGAAGCTCTGGATATTTGAATATTTAATATTATAATATTTTTCATACTAATGAAGTACATACCGTAACAACGCCAAAAAAATGAAACTCGCTCAAAGTATTTTTTTTTAAAGAAACAAACTAGTTTTTCCAAAAAAAACAAAAAAAACTCTTTAATGCACATTCAAAAAAAAGTGCTTCTTTTAAATTTTGAACCCATGTATCTGAATGTACCGACAGTGAATGCAAGCTGCCCGGTCCGAAAGAGGAGGTCATGTCACCGCCTATCATCAACACTCGCCATGGGTGTGCTGAGAGTATGCTGCCAAAAGGTGAGGCCCAAACCAAGATCTCAGAAGGAACCGACAGCGTAGGTGCGCATCCTGGATCAATGAAGGAGTGCTTGGCACCGACCATCATCATGGCTCATAGCAAATGCGTTGGGGGCATGCTACCAAAAACCGAAAAGGAAGAACAAGACTTCGAAGAAACTGAAGCGCGAATAGGAATGACCCCATACATCACCACTTTTTTTTACTTTTCTTTGTTGAGAATTTTATGGTTGCCGTCTCTAAATCAATTTGAAACGTATCCCAGTGTTAATTTCGTATTGAGTACATGTGCTGCATCGAGATGCATGTATATCTGAAGCTGAACGCACGACATTTGTGTGGTTGTATTTACTAACTGCTCCGTCGTTCTA
>NW_008649619.1:0-1550 GCF_000247585.1 Phytophthora nicotianae INRA-310 | reverse complement strand
AGACTCAAAAGTCACAGAAAATTGAACGACGGTGGGGGGTTGTACAACCGATTCTGCGCTTTCTTGCGGGACATAGTAGATACCGTGTGATTCCAAGCCATACTTATTTAATTAAATTAAGTCAAATGCATGTATCCGATTGCATCATCAAAGCATCTTCAAAGAATTTTTACAAGAGATGAGCGAAAGGTGTACTGTTAATTTGTAAAAGGGCGATAAAATCGCCCTTTTGAAGTAAATCACAAACTTTGTATACTATAGTTTATGTAAGTGGCGCACGAAACCGGTGAAGCTAAAGGTTTAAAGGGTAGAAGCTAACCCTGTCAACCCGTTAACCCTTTAGCTTGACCGTTTAATCTTTTGTCCCCAGGTCGAAACCTACCAGTACATGGGTAAAAGCCCACTAGTGGGCTTGCATAGATTAGTTTTATATGAAACTTTGTTACCCTGCATATGGTTGTGCAAAAAAAAAAAAACTCAAATTGAAGGCAAAGCTACATGTTCACTGAAGCACGGGCGTTGGGATCTTGGCCACAAACACCAACAAATGGCTGCAATGGGATATCCGAGCAACCAGCACAGTAGTACGAGCACTTCTTGTGGCATCGACTACATTGTCGCTGCACACGTTTACCTGTCGTTCGTGCTTCAGCATATTGTGGGAGATCGCGGAACGCCGTCAGTGTGTGAGCCGTCTGATGAACACAATGCACGCCAATGTCAGCGCAATACAGTAAATAGCGCTGGTACAATTAGTTACCTCTTCATTTCCATCGGATCTGCTGTTAGATCGTAGCGACCGCTTCATTGTGTGCTCGTTGAAAAGGAGCTGATGCGCGAGTTGTGACACAAAGTCGTTGAAATTCAACAGTCTTATCAAAAACATTGTTTTCGATCAATTCATACCGATATGCATCGTAAGCGTCTACAACTGTCATCCCAAGAATCGTTGAAAACACTCTGTGCATTCACGTTTGTGTAACCCACTCGCGTTCTGTTGCCAAGGATGCTTGGCGTAGGTGATCGTGGACATCAATCGTTTAGATCTTGCTGAAAAATAATTGAACCATCTGAGGACGCTTGACCCGTTTTTCATAACGTTGTGTCTCTAGTTTACCATTCCGAACAACTGTGCGATGTCTGACACGAACACTATCTGTTCCAGGTAGTGTTGTTCCCCGATTTGATATAAGCATTTTGTTTTTTCGGTCGGCCCAACACAAAGCATACATTGCCTTACCAGAATCAGTAAAACTTGACATAGTTTTGAATGAACCCCGTGGCGGGTTCGTACCAGCCCAATTTATAAAATGAAATTTGGGATAATCTTTGCTCGCCGTCTTCACGATGCCCATAAAATACAAACCAACTTTTTCTCCAGCTGAACCAGTGTTTTCACTGAGACAAAGCCACCACAGTCCTTCCACTTCCTTTGTATTTTTCCACAAGGCACAAAACTACTGCAGTTGTGGTGTAGTGATTTCCAAGTAATCGCTGAAGTGGCTACATTCAAGTTGCTCAAGCCACGAACTCTTGGTCATGCAACAGGT
>NW_008649618.1:0-1566 GCF_000247585.1 Phytophthora nicotianae INRA-310 | reverse complement strand
TTGTCTTCATACGTATTAAATGGACACCATAGGGCCAATCCATATCAAACTTGCAGTGAATTACACCTTAGTGCTCATAAGCTTTGTAATACCAGATGTGACTGGTGATGCTGATACCGAAACAATGGGTGGTTGTCATAGAATCGAATATGGAACAGATACAGACACCGATTGCAATTCCCGTTCATATAGCTTATGAGCCGCCAGAGTTCAACACCACCCCATGAATTAAGCGAGTCATTGTGCTTACTTACCGCTAAAAATTGAATGAAGTACACATACTCATTGGTCTCTGACTGCTTAAGCGGGACTTGGATGACGTTGCGGCCGTAAATGACGCGATGTGCGGTCATTTGGGGAGGCGGCAGCAGCGGATTGGGATCTTCAGTGGCGAGAAGAGCATCTAGGGACGATGTAGACGACGTGGATGAGGTCGGAGATGGCGCTGGGGACATCGACAGCGGTCCAGAGGCATCTTCCCGCGACGTCATGGACAATTGAGGGAACCCTTAATGTTGAGAGTGGAGTGGCTGCGATTGGTGGGAAATTGGTGAAAGAGGTTTTCAATTGGATGAAAAGAGCATTATTAATACATGCAGAGCTGGAACAAGCCAGCGGATGACCACCATAAAGCTGCCACTACCTGTACCATGTTATGTTTAGATGTTATGTTCCTCTTTGTTCGAGCGGCGATCGGCTACTCGTTGGCGTTCGTAAAGGTGAAGACGTTGGAGAAAGAGTTAAGACAAATGTTGCAAGACAGGAAGCGCTGCAATGACAGTGAAATGAAGGAAAGAGACGAAGATGATCAGCAACAGGCACTAGCTGAATTGAAGGAGCGACTTGAGCTAGCTATGGAGACGCACAAGAGTTGCACGACCTCCATGTCTACCACCTACGCGCGATTGGTGCTTCACTGTAGCAACTACGAGAACCACAAAGAGGACGAGCGCTTCTTCGAATGTGTTTATTTCTTCGTATGCTCTGTGGTGAAGCTCGGAATTACAGCGGAATACTGGCGACCGATTGAAGAAGAGCTGGGATTTCTCTTTCGCGGCGCTCAATTCAGCGCCAACATCAAGCTGCACGCGACGACAGCCTACCAAGCTTCAAGTTCTTCTACAGATCCGCAGGACACATCAATCTTCTGCGCATTGTTGTCCAGACACTCCACCAGTTCCTGCACGCGTGAGATCTCGTCAGGTACCTCGGCTTTCTGGACCTTGAGCTGATTCAGCAGGGCCTGGGCGCCCGAGATATACTTCGCCGGGTCAGCATTCTCCATTTCGATAGTGAAGCCTATTGGATAAAAACCTCAATCGTACCCCGTCACTAAAGTGAAAACCAAGGGTTACACAAATCTAAAAGGTTACACCATACAAAGTTCAAGTTAGTTTTGAGATCCCGTGTATCAGAGGGGAAGAAAGCGACGAACATGTCGGCGGATCTGTTCGCGGACTGGAAGAAGGAGGAGGAGACCTTCAGTGACGCCCGCGGCGGCGGATTCGACGGGGGATCAGGAGGTGGCGTGTTCGCAATAAAATGCAGAACGACGATAGCGGACAC
>NW_008649617.1:0-1570 GCF_000247585.1 Phytophthora nicotianae INRA-310 | reverse complement strand
TAGCTCGGACATTATGCTCTAAGCAAACCCACAAGTCTGAGTGGCCGTCCTGCAGTACTGGATGCTCTCCCGTACGTAGTTACCCTGGTAATACGCTACAGCACACAATTATACGATAGTTAGATCAATGATATATTTAAATTCATATGGAGTGCAATAACAGGTTTTAGCAGAAATTACCTACCCGGTGTGGTAGTTCTCAGCAAACTCACAAGTCCGAGTGGCTGTCGTGTGCTGCTCACCGCCGCTTGATGTTCCGCTACAAAATGCACAACACAAGCGAGTCTTAGCATCGCTAGATTAAGCTTCAAGAAGAAAGCACGTCGCACCTGCAGTATGCCGTGTGGCGTGCGTTTTGTGGTGCCCTTTGGTCGCATAGGTCGCCGTTGGTTTGTATCCTCTGAAAACAGTTTAGTCCTAGGTGTTACTGCCTCTAATAGCACATATTTGTTTTACCTCGATTTATTTGTTATTATTACGACTCTATTTTAGAGGACAAATTAGCTAAAAAAAACTTCAACTTTATCGCTTTATCCATTTGCTTTATCCATAAAGGAGAAGTTCTTACGAACTGTGCCTTTCCCCCCGGAACCAACGGGGCCGGAAACGCTAATACAGTGGTACAAATATTAGAAATACAAACAAAACACCTAAAATGTAGTAACGATTTCGTACCTTCATGTCTCTTCCGACTCGCAAAAAGAGAACGGGAGGATGTACATGACGATCCAGCGCATCCAGCTGAACCGGTTTGTCGGCTTCTGGCTGACCCATGGGACAAGCGTCCCGGTGGCTGCAGCGCTTGCATCTCGCATCGTGTCCTCGTAATTGGGATGACTGTCACGAACGTGTGACACCAGGTTGGTGTAGCCCGACCGAGGCGTGTGTTTGCGGTACTTACCGCAAGCCTTGCAAACTTGATAGCCTGTCGGCTCTTCTTGCTCATCGAGGACCGGCGAGAAGTAGAACCGAGCGACTTGCTTGTTCGAGAAAGGTCGGGAGGGTCGGGTCGAGGCAAACGCACTCATAGCACAGGAGGTTGCGGTAACTTTGAGCTTCGTGAGTGCGGTGGGAAATGTTTAAGAGTGACTGCATAGGTCTGGAATGGCGTTCGTTTTGCTCTTAAGGCTGCAGGTGTGATGGTTGGTTTCAAGCTGCTGGCCCAAAACTGTTGGCTGTCAGGGAATGCAAAATATTATACGAGTGTTCACTAGATATCAAAATAAAATATGAAGTTAGTAAAATTGCGACAAAATAAAATAGTGCATATCAGAATATTAACATATTGCTTTGCATATTTATTTTTCGGGACTCCTGGCGCGAGCACGTACTGGCCGCTATCCTCCAGGTACTCACGAGCGTGAACTTGGTACATGCTGCACGCGAGCCACCCCGCTTCTTAACGTCAGCGGAATCACGCTAAAGGATATTGCGAGCAGTGGTGTATGGGATGTCGTTGCATTTTGCAATAAGCTCCCTGTCTCGTCCCTCTGTGTACGCACTCGGAGCCCGAATATGCTCTGCGAGCCCGTGCTTTGGGCCCTTGCCTATAGATGGTGTTGGGGAGTGT
>NW_008649616.1:0-1575 GCF_000247585.1 Phytophthora nicotianae INRA-310 | reverse complement strand
TCTGTTGTAATGTACTGGTCCTCACGGTTGTGCCGACCCGACTAAAAGGCTTTGTTGTTGAGGGTGTGTCACTGAGGCAGTTGGAAAAGGTGAGGAAAGTAGTGAGAAAACATGATGATGGAAATTGAGCTAGACGAAGAAAGAGAGATAGAATGCTAGAGCTCACTTCACAAAATACAAACAGCAGCGCAAGCTGCCTTTCCCACCAACTTCGAGTGCTCTACGTTTCTTGCTGCGGGTGCAGACGCTTGCTTACCAGTGCAGTTTACAAGTGGTTATGAGCCCAACGGGTCACCTGTAACAAGAACGATGAGCACCACAAACAGCAACAATAAGGGCGGATCGGATGACAAGAAGAAGGCACATTCATCTTTTGATGGCCAGGACTTCGAAGTGTGGCTGGAGCGAATGACTTTGAAGCTCCAACGCATAGGCCTGCGGAGCTACTGTGAAAAAGATCCCACGGAACCGAGTTTCATTGATGACGAGTCGAAAGGAGAGGAGACGGATGATCATGCTAAGTACATGAACGAGAGTAGGAGAGCAAAATAGATCCTGTACGACGGCATGACTGACAAGATAATGAAGACGGTCAAGTACGAGGCAACCCCGTACAGAGTGATGGAACATTTGAAAAAACGGTACATCGGAAAGACTTACTTTAAGTATGTTGCGGAAATTACAAAGTTGAGGAAGCTGCAGTTGGAAGCCAAGGGCAATATGTCGGACCATCTCGGCGAGATCCGACGCCTGATGGACAGGATCGGACTGCTTGGGAAGCCACTCGACGACTACGAGAAGCCGGCTCTGCTCATTGGCTCGCTTCCCAGCGACTACGACAATGTGGTGGAGACGTTCTTGGCCTCTCACGTGCCGACTGACCCAAACGAACCCCCGAACTATGAGCAGTTGGAGCACGCCCTTGAGACTGCGTACGACCGCCGCCAAGACCGCAAGGTGGCATCCGACAACACTGATGAAGAGAAGGCGCTATTTGCTGATGGTGGCTGAGGTCGCGGTCGTTTTGGTGGACGCGGACATAGCCGTAGAGAAGGTTGTGGTCGAGGCCGCGGAGAAGGTTACGGCAGAGGCCGAGGCGCTGGCGGACGAGGTTCGTACGGGCAAGGTGGTGGTCCAGAGTGCTTTTACTGCAAGGAGAAGGGACATCGAGTGTACGAATACCCTCATCTCGGTAAACGGCCGCCAAATGAAACGAAGAGCGATGCCCCGCCGTCAAAGCGCAGCAAAGACAGCAGGAAAAGGGACCTATAATGAATCAGATGATGAGGCCTACGTAATTCTTCATGTGATGAACTTGAAAAGGCAGATTGCAGGCCTCGCTCACAATCGAAGGTACTTGGACTCTGGTGCTACAAGTCACATGACCAATCAATTGACGGACTTTGTGGATTTCACGCCGTTCAGTGCACGAGTGCGTGTTGGAGGTAATCACTCCTTAAGTGTTGAAGGAATTGGTACCGTTGTGAAACTGTTGAGCACGAGCAGTGGAAAGCAAAGATTGACGTTGCGTGGAGTAAGATATGTGCCCGAGTTGCAGTTCAGTTTATACTCGGT
>NW_008649615.1:0-1532 GCF_000247585.1 Phytophthora nicotianae INRA-310 | reverse complement strand
TAATGACCGACATCTCGCCGCAGCCAATGAGATCGAGCGACGAGCTGCAGCAGAAGGCACGTACGCCCGCTCAGGCAGTCGTCAGCCACGAGGGAACGTACCAGATCGCGAACAAGGCTTTCTTTGTTAGGCTTGTTTCGTCAATTTCGACAACGTGGTCCACACCGCCAATCTACAAGTACACATTAAAAGCACCCCAAACACATTTGAGCAGAATATGAGCAGTACCCAAAATTGATCGCTGAGCAGCTGCTTCGAGCAGAGACATCGAACGTAGCCGTACCAGTCCTCCACTGTGATCTCCGATACGTCCGCTGTCTTCGCCGCGTTGGCGTGCGACGCTCGCATACTCCATGCATACAGTAGGCGAGCTGCTTGTGCTAGCGATAGTTTCATCCCAGAAAACCAGGTATTAGTTAAAATACTTAGACTTGCCTCCCTACCGTCATTATGACGTTTCTTGCGGCAGCACCGCCAGTGTTTCGTCTTTCCGGGGACCCTGAAACGCATGGGCTGCTGGTAGCCTGGGCAATACATTGTGTCCTCGAGAAGCTCTGCTTGTTGCTAAAGCACTACTGCCCCCACCTCGTCGCTCTTCGCCTCGATGATTGAGGTGAAGGTGAAGTGCTCTACGTTGTGAAGGACATAGTGGTGGCTGGTGCGCTAATCATGGTACGGAAGGAGGGGCTACGCGAGGGAGGCTGACAGAGTCTGGTGCAGCGCGAATACTTTGCAAAGTGAGGGAGTGAGTGTGCTAGCGGGACGAATGTCTGATAGGGAGGGAACGGGGCATTTCCGCGTTAACATACAAAAGCCTATCAATTTAGTTTTGCAAACTTCGTGTAAATGTTGTCGAAAACGGAGGCATAGCCCTGTTATTTGCAAATTCCAGTCATGGGCAAATCTTGTGTGACGCAAACTGTTCAAATCACGAACTATGAAAATTTCATTTTGAAAAATTACAATAAAAGAAAACGGAGCTCTCCTTGGGGAGAACCTCTGATTGTGCTTCTACAGTACATCGCTGAAAAATTCTGGCAAAGCCACCACACGATTTGGTATCACCACTGTCAATGCATTTTTTTATAGATACCAAAGTTGCTGTGACAATTACAATGTTCTACTGTACACTTGCACTTGCTGCCTCCCAGCCTAAAGCCAACAGCGTCTTGTATATTTGTCTTTACGTCGTAAAATATTTGTTAGCAATGTATTGTCAATGGGAGCTCAATACAATTTCAAATTACTGAGAAAAACTGTGCTGGTACAGTGTGTTGCCAGCACAGCATGATAGCGAAAAGCATTTAATGCCGACTCGAATCTCAATCTATAAGCATCCTTATGGAACCGGCGAATAAGGCTCAAGACAAATACTTACAACAAAAAGCACGGATATTTTACCACACGATTAACTATATTTGTTGTTGCTCTACAAAATGAACCCCTCTATGCAATACAACACCGTAAAGCTGCACAGCTTTCTTTATAAGTTGCTGCGGCTGGTTACGATTTAGTTGGTGCTGTTGTTGCGG
>NW_008649614.1:0-1588 GCF_000247585.1 Phytophthora nicotianae INRA-310 | reverse complement strand
GACGATTTGACGTAAACTACTATATGTTACTTAAGAAAGCGAAGGAATCACTGAAATATTTATTAATTTCGATTGCGAGTGACCGAATTCATTTTTCTTTACCGTTATGAACATATTTTCGTTCTACCGTATGTCATCATCAATCGCTCTATTCCAGTCTCTGCATCAGCCCTAGTTGTTTTATGTGTTAATAACCGCGAGACTATTCTATTGCTATCCCAGTGTACGCAAAGCCCAAGTTTACTGGGAGGACAGCTTTAGCTGGCTGAACAGTCGAACTAATGTTATTACAGCTGCCAAGGGACCCACCACCCCGCCCGACTTGAATCGCTAATGTCCTTGACTCCATAGTCCACAGGTTTTGGCTAAACGAACACGAAAGTGTTTGCAATCCTGGTGACTGACGGTCTTCGCAAAGTCGGCTGAAGAATCGATGTGTTCTACAAATATCATAAGGACTTATGAAGAAACAATTTTTCATTGATGTTCGAACTGTCGCTCACGGCACACACAGCAGTCTTCTCCGCCTTCTCCATCCATTCCACTTTCCTGTATTTCCTCGAGAAAATGTACATAGGCGGCATGCGTCCACCAGATGCACAAACACAGGACATTACGCTAGTGTTCTCGCGGTCACGGGATCGCTGGATATTCGCCCTTAATCCTTTTGGGCAAATAATTCGTTCTCCGCCATGTCCTTGAGGGCATATACCGGTCTCGTCGCAATTCCAGATGCACTCAGATTTGTCGGCCAGGTTAAACTTTAGAAGGACGGCCTTGAGGCTGTTGAAATAGTGCAATACATTATCTGGAGTTGAAGCCTCTGCTCGCTTTACATCCAATAACTGTGATCGCCGAGTAGAAAGCTGCTAACCAGCGTGTTATGTAGGTGTCATTGGGGAAATCGTCTGGAAGGGGGCGGGTTCCAGCTATCACGGCGGCTTCACGTATCATGAGCGCATCCCATGCAGTGCTCGGTACTCGATTATCTCGACAAGCCCTCTGTCTCCGCCGTCTGAGATGTACCGGAGCTGTGGGCCTGTACGAGCCTGAATAGGCACGAGTCCAAGAATACGCATTCGAAGGGGCTCGCGGGACATTTTGTAGACTTTAGACGCAACACGAATGTTCACTCGCCTTTGGGGGGAAATAGTGAGCGTTCTGTGCGGGCTGGGGGAGGGGGGGGTCTCGGCTACCCGTTCCTACCGCTCCTCCGCCGGATAGGACAATATTCGCAGGCAGCGAACATCGCAGAGCTTACTTAATTTTCGTTTTTGACTTAATTTTTGTATGGGGCAGGTGACCCGAAATATGGCGGGCACGGATACGTGACAGCATCGGCAACGCTCCCCTATCGATGTGGTGGTGACACGAGGGAGAACGCTCGCTCAACTGTATCTTACTGGGACGCTCACTGTGGGTAATATGCGGTATTTTATTATTTGTAAGGCCTTACTGAATAAAACACAGCGCCTAAAAGATCTTGAGCAAGTCTATGATGATCGCCTTCAACGCCGTTCTATCGGGGTTATCAATACAAAACCCCGTGATGATGATATTTATGATAACACGAACAATTGATATGTGT
>NW_008649613.1:0-1558 GCF_000247585.1 Phytophthora nicotianae INRA-310 | reverse complement strand
CGTTTCTTGGCCCACAGAGGATCGTGTTTCAGAGGCTCGGGACTCCATCGCCCGACTGGAGAAGCGGAATAATCAGGTAGAAAAATCGAAGATGTCGTGTCAAGACCTTGAGACCACGCCCGCGATAGTTCGACAAGAGAGGGACAGCTTGGTAGTCCAAAACGATGAATTAATTTGGGAGATTTCTGATGGTCGGGCCGGCGAGATGATCGAGTGGACGAGAGCAACGTACGCGACTTGATCGAGTTTACTCCATGGGAAGTCCTCGCTGCTAGGGTCAATCCCCTGACGTTTGTTGGGGTTGGTTCGGACACATGATGCCACTCATCGCGACTTATGAAGATGAGCAACTTCGGGCTGATTTGCGCTCCACGCACGCCTTCCCGGTGAGCATCGCCAAGCGTCGCGACTATCGATACTTGGAAGCATTCTACACCGACCGCAAGCAGTGTCGATCCAGAGCCGGTGTAAATCGTTTTTCCAACAAGTGCTGATCGGTATGCTCCGGGGCTACTGTAACCTCGACCTGTTGCTGGATCCATTCTTCCTGCATTTCCCTCTCTAAGACGAGGCTGGTATTACCGGCTGACCACCTGGCTCTTGAGATCGTTCGTCTGTCTAGCAAGCTCACGCATTCCTCTTCTTGATCGTTCCATGTCATTGTATGTCAGGCAGCAGCTCCGTAGTTTTACAGCATTCGTCGAGAGGATCTAATCCAATCTAATCCATTCGTATCTTTTTTTCTTTCTCCAGAATCTTCCGAAGCGTAGTGCCTAAGTTTTCCGGCCTATTCAGGCCCACCACACTCCACATGTACCATTTCCTCCCGAAACATACCGCCTTCCTGGAAGTTCTTCTTCCGCTGACTTCTCTGCAATAACCTCTCCATCACTGATGTTCCCACCGCTCACTCCTCATGCGACGGCATTGCTTCGAAATGGTAGCGATCTGTCCTCCCCCGCTTGAAATCTCTCAGCTACGCTCCATACTTGAGGTCAGTCTCGTCGACCCACGACGGCTCGGCGTAGCCCAGGTACTCGCGTAGCGTGCGGCCGTATCGAGTCTTCTTGCTCGAGCGCTCACCAGCGACCTCCTCCGCTTCGTTCTCGTCTTCATCGAGCTCGCGCTCCTAGCTGTCTTCGGGCAGCAAGCATTCGTCAAAGTCTACGCGATCTGCTTCACGGTTCGTCAGCGTAGATGTCGGGCAGTCTGGGTAGCTCTTCACTAGCTTCAGCTTTCATACATGGACGATCGGGAACAGTCGGTACTCTGTGCCGCTGTAGCGCGTGCCAATCGACTGTCTCCGCAACTCTAAATGGTCCATGCCACTTAAGTGCGATATTACGAGTGTAGCCTTCCTTAACTCGATCTAGATATAGCCATACTCGATCTCCTGTCTTTATGTCATGTAGGCTCACATCTTCTTTGTGTTGATCTGATCTCCCTTCGATCGCATCGCGCAGCGCCTCGTTGGCTAGCTTGTGTGCCTGCTGGTACTGTCGCTGGACGCTATATCTCCAACGACGTGGCTCCACGTCCCGGCGTATCCCAAGCGGCA
>NW_008649612.1:0-1612 GCF_000247585.1 Phytophthora nicotianae INRA-310 | reverse complement strand
AACCCCACGGTTATCGGAGTACCCCCTCCGTCAGTCGGCAGTCCAGGGCACTGTGTGTCCGAGTGGATCGCAACGCGATTTTGCGAATCCCACTCCACCACAGATACGACATCACGATGATCGATCACGCCACGCGATGGCTTGAAGTCGGCGTTCAGCAAGACAAGGAGTCCCGTACAACAGCCATAAACTTCGACCGAGAATGGCTTTGTCGCTACCTCGACCTCGACAGGTGATCCATGATACCGGACCTGAGTTCACTGGAGAAGAGTTCCAAGAGTTGCTGAGGAGCTACGGTATCGAAGCGAAGCCAATTACCGTCAAGAACCCCCAAGCCAATGCGATTTGCGAGCGCGTTCACATGGAGTTGATGAACATCGTCAGATGCTACGAGACAGTGGATTGGAAGAAGTCTCTGTCTATGCAGCGTTTGCTGTGCGTGCTAGTTACCATAGCATTCTCAATGCCTCACCTGGACAGCTGATCTTCGGACAAGATATGATTTCTGGCCAGCTGTACCAAGCCAACTGGAGCTACATGTCCAAGAGAAGGTTCGAACGGATTCTACACGACAATGATCGCGAAAATTCCAAGAGAACCGAACACTTTTACAATGCTGGAGACCACGTAATGCTACGTGTCCACAAGGCGTTTCGGGTGAAGACACGAGCTTTCGCTCATGGCCCGTACGCTATCAAGCAGGTACATGACAACGGCACTGCCACGATAGACAAAGGAGCCACGACACAACAAGTCAGCATCCGCCGTATATTCCCTTGCTAACGGAAAAGGTCCATGGGGGGGGAGTATGACATAACTGCCTGCCTACGTGGATGAAGCCTGTGGCGCCTAGCAAGAATAAGAAGACGAGAAGATCCACCACAGCCAGGTTTGAAAATCGGAATGCTGTAGTTTTGAATATTTAAACTAGACGAAGCGTCTACCGCTCAACCACAAATAAACTCACTTTCCTTTTTTCCTCAAGAAGACCAAGTCAACCACAAGCTCAAAATTCGTCGCGACCCTCTGCTAGCCAAGGCGCGTCAGTTGTTCTGTCACCGATATCGGTATGCTGGTGTGCTCAATTAAATTAATTGAATTAATCCTTCTGGGGACCCTTTTTTTTTGGCACCAATACGATATCGATATACTAGTGCGTACAATTAATCTGATTTGGGCTGTGCTATACAGCCCTTCGTTGATTTCTATCTCAGTACTAGACTAGGGCTATGCGGGGCCCGGATAGAATCTGGCCTCTTGGTAGGCACCTGTAACTAACTGATCCTTCGGATACATGCTCACGCCTACGAATGAAGGATACACCAGAAAATACCGTAGCAACCTAACTATGCTAATGCCGTGCTAGCACGGTGAAGCTCTGGATTTTACATATAAGTACATGACTTGTACCAAAAACTTTAGATTATTATTTTTAATTTTTTTTAACTATATCATTTTTTTAAAAGTTGTACATGTATTAAATAAAAAATACCATTGTTTTACTACTACGTTATTTTTAAACTTAAATGTTTTACGTGTAATTCCAAATGCATCTTGACATATAAAAAAATAATTTGGTCAATACCTAGTAAGATTACAACTTGTTGGGTTA
>NW_008649611.1:0-1604 GCF_000247585.1 Phytophthora nicotianae INRA-310 | reverse complement strand
CCACGTCTCGATGCACAGGCTCGTAAAGGTCAGGCGAGCATGAGAAGCTCGCATTTTGAGCTTGCGGCAATTAGACTGGGCTGAGGTTGTCTCGAGGGGGGCGTGGAACGCCCACTCCCAGAAAGCACGCCTGTGGGTCATCCAGAACCGCCAGGGAGCGCGATGAATGTCTTGATTCTCCGCTGGGTCATACCACAGGGGTCGACCCGACCAGGGGTACGCCAGACGCCAAGGGACTTTGCCGGCTTCTTCAGCCTTGTGGAGAACAATAGCAATCGCGGTTCGCACGACCCGAGGAGCGTTGGGATTCACGTCGATCAGCTTGGCGTAGTCGTATGAAGGAAGCGTCAACTTCTGGGAAGAGCGCAGCTTCTTGGCGGACGACTTGGAGACGGTGTCGCCGGCGCCGGCCTTCCGTTTGGAGGACTTCTTAGACGGCGTAGCTGGTCTCTTGCCTGAAGACTTGGTGGATGGCCTAGACGGGGTTGCTGCTCTGGGAACGCCGGACGCGGCTGGCTGGGTCACAACCGGGGGTGCGGCACTTGGAACACCAGGCGCAGCTGGCAAGATCACGACCGGACCTTGGAGGCTGACATTCGACTTGCCTTGGAAGATGTCTTCGACGAGTTGGTCAAGATCTGGAAGGCCCGTAGACATGCCGTTAACCCCGAGATGTACACGTATCTCGTCCCAGAGTTGCCGCCTAATAGCGTCCGCGTCGTCGGAGGAGGGACCGTGTTCTTCGCGGTCGATGGCTGCGTCAAGGAAGGCGCGGAACCGCTTCAGCTCGGCGGCGGTGAACTTGGACGTCATGGCAGTTGCGTAGGTCGAAGGAAATTCGAGGACTGAAGGGTCCCATGTTGAGGGAGGTTGATGGCTGCCGGTGGGTACGCCAGGGGTACGCAACCTGCGAAGGGACGTTGAAGTGGAACGCGATGACGGGAACTGACCCCGAGCGAGGGGGCGCCGGGTGGGACACCTGCACTGGCTGTGGACGGCAGTTGGAGGTCCACTAAGGGAACTGACAAGCGATGGAGAAGTGGCGAGCATGGGCCGAAGCAGCCGAACTGAGGGAGGTGGCTGGAGCGACTAACTACTGGGTGTTCGTTATTAGCGCTATCGCTGGCATCGTGGCGTGGGTGGTAACCACTCCTTTGAGGAACGTCTCGTGGGCGTTCCTAGACAGCGTCGTTGACAACGGAAGAGCAGTCTACTTCTTCGCGTACACCTGTGGTGATAGGTATCTTGAAGCTGCGCGGAACGCGAACGCCTTGGCACTACCTCCGTTGGAGTATGCGTGTGCTCTGATCTCGTTGGCGTTCCTGATTCCTATCGCGGTGCTGCAAGATTACGAGGTACGACTTGGGATAACGGGAAGGCTGTGCTTGAGTTGGTGTGAGGCGTTCCACCACTCCTGCTGTTTGTTCGTGACAGACGCAGTACAACTACTCTGGGTGTCTACTTGCAAGTACGTGTGGCGTCCCAGAAGTGGTTGCTGGTGAGACCGTGCGACCGGCAGTGGAGGGAACGACTCGGCGAGGGCGCCGAGAATCGGTCGGGGAAAATTGTCACGGTCTACAGCTAGAAGGAGGTCTCGCCATTCT
>NW_008649610.1:0-1613 GCF_000247585.1 Phytophthora nicotianae INRA-310 | reverse complement strand
TTATTTTATGTTAGCTTAATTTTGAGACGACGCACTCTCCAAATCTGGCATCTGCGCCAGATGAATGGATGTCTCGGATCTCGGATACAGATCAGACTGACAGATCTGATTCTTGAGCCGCTGGGAAGAAAAAAAAAAGACACTGGCGTAATTGCATAAAGAGTAAATTATAAAAACACCGTTAGTTTTAGCGCAAAACACTGCAGAGCACCGGTGAGAGAGACTGGGCGGCGTATTGAGGCCTTAGAGAGGCGCCTTGACAACCGGAGCATAGCGGAGTTCTGTCAGGGGACTGCGCGTAGGCCGGAGTAGATTCCGAAAGAAGAACATACAATCTACCCGCGCGGGATCCTTGCGGGCGACGAGCGCAGCGAAGTACGCCCTGCAAACGCCGCGCAAAAGTTCGAGCGAACCGAGATTGTGGGTAATGATTTGTTCCCGAGTGTCAATGTACAAAGTACAGTGCGAGTAATACTTTAACGGTGCTGGTGGGACAGTTTGGGTGTTTTTAGTGCAAATTATGGATTAGACAGTACGTCCTCTTGCATAAAGTACAAAACCGTTTTTGTACGAGTACAGTAGTAGTAATAACGTATAATATCGAATACACTACATGTACCTATATGTAGTACGCGGTAAAATAATACGACGTCCTGGTAATGGAACGCCGTAGCAGAGGGAAGTTCAATAGAACGCCCTAAAGTACAACGCTGTTCAAATAGAGCTATGCCGTAAAAATACAAGCGGATAAATTATTTAAATGCCAACCAAGCAGCTGAAAATCGGCAATTCGTGGCCGGATCATCATTTGCTATCGAATTTGTTGCTTGCGTAGAGGTAGATAGATAAGTGCAACTTTTTTGACGGCTCAAAGGACTGGCTCAACACAAGCGTGAAATCTACGATCCAAGTTCTGTGCGGTTCAAGAGGAGCAATAAGCGGCGAGAACGACTCCAGCGTTAAGGATAGTACGAGTGAAGGTGTAAGCGAGGTGCTGATGTTCGATGAGTTCTTAATCATGAATAGAGTAAATCTAGTTCGGATCTAGTTGCTGGCATTGATGGTGGAAGTGATTTTACAGCTCATTGTGATCATCAAATAGAGCGTTTTAATAGAACGCTCAACACCCTATCTAGCCCCGGAGGGTGTTCAATAACAATTGAACGCGGTGTAGTAGTAGTAATAGTAGCAGTAGTAAAGGTGTCCATTTTAACTTAACTCTATTGGATCCCTTAGAATTCTTCTAAACACATAATGATGTGGGGCTTTTGCTGATGATGTTGTTGTCCCCGGACTGTATCGATGACAACGTCCTGACGTCGATGTTTTCGTAGCAGTCAATAACTTGACGCAGATAGAGGCCTTGAATTTTCGTTGCCGGTCTCCGAATATCCCGCGTGACTGTATGTACGCGTATTTTGACGACGAATAGGAAGCGATACATTCGTATAATTGGTAAAAATGCAATTTAACTTTACTAACTGATATGTATCGTTCTTCCGGATTTAACTTAACTGACTGATCTGTATCCGAGATCCGAGACATCCATTCATCTGGCGCAGATGCCAGATTTGGAGAGTGCGTCGTCTCAAAATTAAGCTAACATAAAATAA
>NW_008649609.1:0-1613 GCF_000247585.1 Phytophthora nicotianae INRA-310 | reverse complement strand
GGCGTTGGAAGGGACTAGAGTTTCGGATCAAGGCGAATGGACGGATGAAGAACTGTACTATATTCTCAGTAATAAGCTACAAGATACGCCGCAAGGTAGTGGGTCCAGATGGACCAAGAATTGTCCCGGAGCGAACGTGGACAACGTTGAAGACGGTCTTACTACGACGATACGGGAGCGACCTGACAAGTCCGCTGCTGAATGGCGAGTGAGCCGGAGACGGATGATGCCGGGAGAGACCTACGTCGACTTTGCGGCTGGCCTACGCGATCTTACTGGACAGAACCAAGTCAGTGAGCGGATCCTGCTGGCCCAGTTCTATCGAAGCCTCGACAAAAACGACACGGCAACTGGTGAAGCAACCACCGAAACCACGGAAGCTCGAAGAAGCCGTGGACAAGGCGACCGAGATCGACGATCCCATCGACAATGTCGTACAAGGAATGCACAACATTGGACAGGCTTGGTCAACGGCCCCAAACACATATCTGGTACTAATGGACGGCACGACCGGGCAGGTACTCGTCATTCCAGATGTTGGTAGTGGCGTGGGAGCCATGGAAGAGGGAAACGGTATGGTGAGGACGGATGGCGAGGATTTGGCGTACTTCACGAACCCACAAGGCGTCTGGAATAAGTACACGGGACTTGGGAGTACCTGAAGGACGAACGTAGAACGGGCGCTACTGGAAGCTCAACCAGAAAGCATAGAAGCAACGCGCTGCATCAGGAGCACAAGCTGGTGTCAAGCGAACAGTGGGAAGCGCAGAGCGAAGACGATGGTGGTGCGATGCCCGCCAGAATCGAGCGACGAGTCGGAGCCAGGGACAGGCACCACCACCATCTAAACGCTAGAAACTGAAGGCGCAAGTTCGGCAGACCAAGGCGGCAAAGACACGGACGGCAAACACGGGCCCCAGGCGTGACACTCGACAGAACCTCAACAACCGATGTTACGCTTGTGGTCAGGACGGCCACTTCGCCAAGCGAAGGCACGCAACGACGCGTATCTTGCCAAACGCGTGGCCACGAAGGACCAGCCTGCGGAAACGGAGGCCCGGCGTAGTAAGGGGAGTACCGCGCTCTGTGCCGCAACTGATTCCCCACGGAACAGTGCCGTACGGACGGGACGAAAGGACTGGCAACGCACCACGACCATCAACGGCGACGGCTGTGGTAGATGACGTCAAGAACGGCAGAGTGATGAACAAAACGACGACGAAAGATGGCGACGAAGAACGACAAGAGGGGGAAGCTCGAGTGGCCATGATGGCAGCTGGAGACGAACTGGAGAATGCGAACGTGCCGAGCGGTATGTGACAAATGTGAAGACGGCCATGGCGGCACTTCGGCACGTACACTCTGGTGCGAGGGGCGACCGTCATGGGCGTCAAAAACGACGTGAAGAACGGCGCAAAGCCGAGGAAGGCGATGGTGCTGAGGAAGGCGCCGGAGCTGAGGAAGGCGACGTGGCGACGGATGTGATGAACGGGATGTTGACACCGGCAGCCACGAACACGAATGCTGTCATGACGGAGCCGTTCATGGACGAGCTCAGTGATAAGTTGATGGGCGACCTCAGTGTAGCGATTTCCAAGTAATCGCTAAAGTGG
>NW_008649608.1:0-1581 GCF_000247585.1 Phytophthora nicotianae INRA-310 | reverse complement strand
CCAGTTCCCACTTCGAAAGACGAAGGCGTTCTGCTATGAGCGTGAGTATCTGATCCGCGTGGTTGCTCGTCGTGGAGCTGCGTGTGAGATGCGTGCGTTGTGGCGATGAAATCGCAATAAGGCAAGGTGCTCCGCATGAATGAATGTAAGATATCTCTTCACGCATGTCTTCAGTGGTAAATACTTCACTACTTAATTTGTCAACTCAGTATGCACCGATCATCTCCCTAGCGTTGAAAGTTGTGTACGTATCCTTCTCTTCTTTTTAACTGAAGTTTCATACGTTTCATCTTTTTCTTCAAACGTTCTCATCGTACCAAAATTGTGGTACAAACCAGGAACACACAACATCTGCCACTTCGCGCGACCGGGTTGAAAAACAAAGAAGAGAGTGCCACGTAAAATGGTGAGAGCTCCGCTGAGCAGGGCGCCTTTAATTCCTCTTTATCAGCAGACCAAATAGCTAACATTGCCGTCGTCTCTCCTTCTTTTCTTTCGCGTGTTTATAACGCAGTCTAGCAAGTTCCTGAACGACAAGAAGAAAAAGCTACAGGCGTTTAAGAACACGACCAATGCCAAGTACGTATCTGTACCTGCATGCGCTCACAACTTGGCTGTCATGCATAGTTTGCTGAGGGGTAATTGAGGTGCTGACGGTGTCTTACACAGTGACTCGATGGCAAAGTCGTACTTGGAGAAATTCAGCTGGGACCTCATGCGCGCTGTTGACGAATTCTACGCGAACGGCGGGGAAAGTCTAACGCCAGTGTGAGTAAATACCACAATGCAGTGTCAACGCGCTATCATTAACGCGAACTGCGTCTGGTTAAATTCAGCTGCAGTTTATGCCGACTCGATCGGATGTGTACCATCCCTAAGTGAGCTGGCTGGACATAGTCATCTGCACGACTGGCAGCACGATATCAACGAAATCTTCAGTAACAGCTCCGAGGCTTCTGAGGTTCAAGTTCGCGACGCAATGCTCAATCACCTCACCGACATCGAACGCTTCACAGAAAGCGGTGGTACGTTCGATATCCCAAACTAGAATCCTCAACACTAACAACGTGGTTTGCTCCAGATACTTCAAGTCTGGTTGCTATCACGGGCATGACGGGGCTCCCATTTACTCCAGATCCAGCAGCACAGGTCCTTCTAATTTCTCCATCGCATTTTTCATACATGCTCTAATTTCTTATGTCTTACAGAATCTATCTGACTTGACGGCTGGGGCGTCGCAAGAAATTCGACCAGCTGAAGAAATCGCCACCTCATCACAAACATCAACTCATGAAAATGTACACGAAAATACGATAAAGTAAGTGAACTTATTCAGGCGAAATTAGAGAGTCGATGCCAGTTCTGCTTTGGCTGCATGAATGTCGACCACGATGAGCCACGACCTACAAAAACTCAGAATCCACATCATCGAAGTACGGGTGGCGTAGGGCTTCTTTCGCACTGATTCTTGTAGCGGGGTCGTATTGCAGCATGGACTAAAGACGACCACAGATAACAACGCAGATTAGTCTTTGGAAATAGGCATTCAAGAGCGTAGAAAGCGTCAAGTACTGCTTGAGT
>NW_008649607.1:0-1657 GCF_000247585.1 Phytophthora nicotianae INRA-310 | reverse complement strand
GAGTTCAATCAAGAAGGCCGCACGTTTGAGGCAGGTGCCGACCACCTCTGGACGGCAATCGAGAAACCCGACGGTGTGAACGCGGCGCTGGAAATCTACTCGATCAACATGACATCGACTGAGTGTGATAAGGATGACAACTGCTATTTCTACATCGAGTCGGATATCGACGAGCAGAACCTCACGGTCTGGAACGACTACATTACGCCCCGTGGGTTCGAGAACGTTTCGTTTTATTATCGAGCAGCAATGGTGCAGGGTTGGAACAAGTTTTGTTTTCAAGGAGGTTTGGTCGTTGTACGAGCACAGCTGCCCGGTGTCGTGGACAAAGACTCTGGCAATCCCGACCTCATCAACGCCACAAAAACTTCTCGAGCGGAGAGTATTGATTACTATCCTACCTGGCCTGGCATTTGGATGTTCGGAAATTTGGGGCGAGCCATCTTCACGGGCTCAACAGCTCGTTTTTGGCCGTTCTCGTACAATGAATGCAACGATACCGTCTTTGACTCCCAAAACCAGCGCATCAGTGCATGTGACCCCAATCCAGGCTCAGGCATGAACCCTTACCAAGGTCGTGGAGCGCCTGAAATCGATATCCTGGAGGGTGGCGGTACCGAAATCTCCTCATCCATGCAAATCGGGCCTGGAATGCCTGACGACTTCCGAAAGTTTTACGAAAAGGTCAATCCGTCGTGTATTTACGGATATGGTTCCTGTACGACCCCCGGCGCCAACAGTGTTGATGTCCCCACAGCGTTGTACAAAAAGAACCGTGGATATAAATCATGGTACCAAGGAATGCGATACGGAGCCAACAATCTGTGTGCTTCGAGAAGTGATGAGATCCAAACGCTGGCAAAAATTAATGCCTCGCTAAGTAAGGGCATCACGGAAAATGCATGCACGATTGAGACCTGCCCAGCGTCATTTGACGTGCATGCGGAGCTTGGCTTCATGGACAACAAAACGGATCACTGGGGAATTAACTCCAATGGCACCTGCTTTCCAAAGATCAATGGATACACTGGTGCCTACGTGTGCAATGCAGGAAACACCGACTCCAAGTGCGCGGAGTCAGGAGGTTCCACCAGCGCGGCGTCTTCTTTTATGTATCAACTGGACGCACTCTCTGCAAACTGGGGCATCCACCTCGCCGCATACACAGACTGGGTCACATACTCCGTCGAGTGGGTCCCTGGTGACGACGGCTACGTCCGTTGGGAAGTTGAAGGCCACCCCGTGTTCGAAATCGCTGCAGCTACCGTGACCAATCCACCTCAAGATGCTGCGCAAATGAACCCCAGGAAGATCATGATCGAAGAGCCCATGTATTTAATTTTTAACGTCGCGCTTTCGAGTGAGTGGGGGTCCAAGCCCCCCAATGCTGGCGTCTCTGGATGCTACGGCGATGGAAAGGATAAGAAAACCAACACTATCTGCGATGCCTTCCCGATGAAAATGAAGATTGATTACATTCGGGTTTACCAAGATACCTCAACGATGGTCTATGGCTGTGACCCAGCGTCACATCCGACGAAGCAGTGGATTGAAGACAACATCGACAGCTATCAGGATTTTGATAATCTGGTTGTAAGAGTGTCCGGTAAAGCATCATGCAACTCCGATGACGATTGCACCATTGCATCCAAAGGTG
>NW_008649606.1:0-1707 GCF_000247585.1 Phytophthora nicotianae INRA-310 | reverse complement strand
TATGAATGAACACACTTCTGTTAGCAAACTGTAAGCTTACACGTTGGCGTCCGCGCTCATGACTCACTGGATATGAGTCGCGTATATGTTGATCGCCACAAGAACCTATGGTAACCTATTCGCCGCTTTTACTGTAGTTGGGCTTCTTTTGTTAAAGTTCAACTGTAGGTATGTAAGAGAGTAAGTGAAGCGACGAGGAGAATATACAAAGCAAGTAGTGAACTGCAAACCAGTTCTATTACCAGCACATGCAGTTTGAAAATGTGGAGCTCCAACAGCTTTTACATTACCTTTCTTTTCAATAGAGTAGACAACACGTTAAATAACATATCCATTTAGATTGGGGACCCGGGTGATGGCCCGGGGGATTCGCAGTTCAACTGTTTTTTGAAGTTTTATTTTTTATTTTTCTTAACAATCTTAACATCTTTGTTTGAACTACTACGAGGTTCACATAGGGAAGTGGTCATGAAGTGTACGTCAAGATATTTCTTGCAAACCGTGCTCTTCAGTAAGAGCAGCCGATGGGGGCCTTGACCAGGCTGCCTAATCGTTCGTAAACAGCGATAGCGTTGCAAAAGCATGACGAGAAACAACCCGAGAAACAAGCAGGTACGCCTGCTGGGGTTTGTTTACAAGAGCAACAGGAGATTTCCAATCTACAACAACCATCGAATGCAGTGTTTCGCCTTGAACTTTGTATATTGTTGAGCCCACAGCGGACACTATCGGTAGTTGCTGGAGCTTGACCGCGAGGTGTCGTTTTACTCCGCTTGGGGCCTTGGGGAGAGAAATAGAAGTTTTTGCGTATGATTGAGCGTCATAAAACACGGGTAAGAGTTCAGCGTCTTCCTGACTGTCAAACGAAGCAGCGTTTGGACCCTTATTTATCCGTAACATCGCGTATTGGGGTGGTTTGGAAGGAACCTTGACGATCATTCCTGTTGTACTGTCTCGAACATGTCTAAAGGTCGTACTAGGAGAGAATACAAAATGTTCGAGAAACCCAACTGTGTCATTGGCGGCTCCCTTGGTTGGCCTAAAATTTTGAGTGACTTGAATCGGCATACGCTCAATGAGGTCTAGAAATGGTGCCATCCGACCAAATCGTGAATCCGGTAGCCCCATAACATGTTCTACATCTTGTCGGCTGAGTCCACTGAGGCTGCCCTTAAAATTGGCTACAACTTGCACTGGACATTGTCCTGGGACTAACTGTTTAGCGGTTTCACGTATAGATTCATTGTTAATAGCTGCGCGCGTAGCGTTATCAGGTGTAACGAAGATTGTATCGCCACTCCATGAATTTTCAACATCTTTCGTCACAAGCCGTGAATTGATTAGGTCTACAAAATCTTGCGACCAGTTGCCCAAGCGAGCAGCGCTACAACCTTCACCTCATTCAGGGTCATCCCGAAAACGCACAGATTCCTCCAATATGATTATAGTTTCAAAATGACGCCAAAGAAGAAACCCTTCGATATCTGTAGTCGAAAAATGCGTTTTGTTGCGGGGTCAACGTAGATGGGATCAGCACCAACTGGAGGAAGTTGAGGAAAGTCACCCACAAGGACGATGTGAATGCTTCTAAAAGGAATCCCAGAAAGCCGCTTATACCGACGAAGAAGTTTGTCCAACTTCAACCAATCCGATTTTGATAGCATAGAAACTTCATCGATTACAAGCATGTCAACACCCACAAAATCT
>NW_008649605.1:0-1707 GCF_000247585.1 Phytophthora nicotianae INRA-310 | reverse complement strand
TCTGTCCGTAGGTCGCGGGGAAAGGCCATAAAAAATACTGGTACGAATGTCCGTTTTGTGAGCAGCATCTCGTTTTCTGGTTGCCCACAGCGCTCTCTACGCAATGCGCAGTGGATCTCTTGATGACAGAGTTGGGCTTGGCGGTTTCCTCCGCAAAAACAAATGTTTACAAATTTTTCTTGCTACGCTTTGCATATGTAGTAATCCGTTGTTCACCACAATACATGTATATAATATGGTAAACGTCTAATATTCTATAATTATTACTATTTAAAATAAAATAAGTACTTTAATACTTATGGAAGATTTATATTACATGTTCTTTTTAACATTTACTTTGTTGTGTTAATTTAGGACATGTCTTTTCGTACTACATTTACATATTTAAAGTAATTTATGTAATTTTGTAACATGTAAACTCCATCAAGTTGGTATTTACATGTATAAAAGATTAAACACCTAATAGTTCAGTTTCGCTCGTAGATGAAGGGGTTGTGTTGCTGCACCACAGTATGTTAGAAGCACGATGTTTGTGCTGAACACCCTCCGTGCCATGAAGACGGAACCGTCACAGAGATTTTCGCAATGCCTCTGAGGCATTGCCTCGAGCAGCTCGAATCTCCGGAGTACCGAGGTATTTCTGCGGCAAAACGATTCTTGGCTCTTCTCACCTCGGTATGTAACACCGAACAGAAAATGGAGGAAGAAGCTCATTATTAATAAATGTAACGAATGCAAATGGCGGCGTTACGTTGCAGGGTTCAAAGCCGAACTCTGATCCCAGCGAGTTGATTTCGCTGATAGAGCACTCCCAGATGGTGGCGAGGAAGGAGAGCTCTTCAATGTGCACTCATTCGTCAACGACATATGGTGTAAGGTGGCTACGCTTTGTTGATCGTATCAGAACAAAACCAGCGCGAAAGGTTGTAAAAGGTTTTCTTTTTTTAAATCAACGAAATACTGGTACGTACACCATGAGTTCTGGTCTACCAAACCCCCGAATCTGCGTGAGGTCGTTCGGTTGCTCGCACGTACGAGTTACAATTGGATAACAAGCAAGATAACGGAATGGTAGCATACACAATGCGCTCTTTGTTTTTATCTCTCTGTTCTAAATTTTCATTGCACGTCAAGCGAATCGCTTATAAGCCCACTGATCGGCAAGTCCGATCCAGATTGGTACGCAACACGCTCTATCCAACTTACCTCAAGACACCGTGAACTTCTTACGCGTTTGTGTCCAAAAGCAGAGAAGATGAGCTTAAATTTTTGCGGTAGATGAACGCGACGCCGAGAGACACCATCCTGGCCTGGTCATATTTATGCTGTTTGTATGTCGACAGTGTTGATGTAACGTAGCAAGAGGCTTCCCAGCAAATTGCTGACAGAAATTCAGAACGACTCGGCAGCCATGTCATCCCATCGAGAGCTTACTCAGGTTATGATGTACACACGCATCAGTTAAGTGACAACCATTTTCCAATAATAAAAAATAAAAAAATAAAACACTTCGGCAGTGAGTCCCCACAATGGAACATCCAGGGCTACATGTAACCCGGGCCCCTGCACTGACCTCGGATTGGAAATCATTTCGAAGAAGAACTGTCCTCAACTAAATATGCATGTGAAGGCTACAAAATTTGTATTGTAACTTGTGACTTGCATTTTTCCGGGGACAGTGTGTGAATGCCAGATTGCAATTTTGTA
>NW_008649604.1:0-1713 GCF_000247585.1 Phytophthora nicotianae INRA-310 | reverse complement strand
ATGAATAATAATAAAATTATTTAGTAATAAAATTATTAGTAAAATCAATTGCTAATGTATTTAATTTTTTATCTAATTCTTTAGAAATTTCTTTTTTAGTTAAAATTTCTTCTAAAATATTAGAATGATTAGTTTTAATAAAATTTAACCAATTATTTTCAAAAATTGAAACTTTATTTACTGCAATTTTATCTAAAAAACCACGCACTCCTAAATAAATGATTACAATTTGATCTTCAACAGATAATGGGATATTTAATCCTTGTTTTAACATTTCTGTTAATCTAACTCCTCTATTTAATTGTTGTTGAGTTGTTGCATCTAAATCTGAACCGAATTGAGCAAAAGCTTGTACCTCTCTAAATTGTGCTAATTCTAATTTCATAGTACCCGCAATTTGTTTCATAGCTTTAATTTGAGCTGAAGAACCAACACGACTTACAGATAAACCAACACTAATTGCAGGTCTTTGACCTTCATTAAATAATTCAGTTTCTAAGAAAATTTGTCCATCAGTAATCGAAATAACATTAGTTGGAATATAAGCAGAAACATCACCAGCTTGAGTTTCAATAATAGGTAAAGCAGTTAATGAACCACCACCAATTTTTCTATTCATTTTAGCAGCTCTTTCTAATAAACGAGAGTGTAAATAAAATACATCACCTGGATAAGCTTCTCTACCTGGAGGTCTTCTTAATAATAATGACATTTGTCTATAAGCTACAGCTTGTTTTGATAAATCATCATAAAAAATTACAGCATGTTTACCGTTATCTCTAAAATATTCACCTAAAGCACAACCTGTATAAGGTGCTAAATATTGCAATGGTGCTGAATCTGAAGCAGTTGCTGCTACAATAACAGAAAAAAACATTGCATTTTTTTCTTCTAAAGTTTTAGTTAATTCAGCAATAGTTGATCTTTTTTGACCTACACCTACATAAATACAATATAATTGATTATTTGTATCTTTTTTTAAATGAGGTTCTCTTTGATTAATTATAGTATCGATAGCAATTGAAGTTTTCCCTGTTTGTCTATCACCAATAATTAATTCCCTTTGTCCACGACCAATAGGAATTAAACTATCTACAGCTTTTAAACCAGTTTGTACAGGTTCTTTAACACTTTCTCTAGGCATAATACCTGGAGCTTTAACCTCTACTCTGCTTTCTAATTTACTATTAATTTGACCTTTACCATCAATAGGTTGTCCTAAAGCATCCACTACTCGACCTAATACTTCTGGTCCTACAGGAACACTAACAATAGATCCAGTTCTTCTTACAAAATTACCTTCTTGAATTTCCCTATCATTACTAAAAACAACAACACCAACTACATCAGGTTCTAAATTTAAAGCCATTCCTTTAATATTACCGTTATTAAATTCAACCATTTCACCAGCTTGAATTTTAGTTAAACCATAACATCTAGCAATACCATCACTCATTGAAAGAACAATACCTGTTTCTTGTAAACTTTTTTCATCTTTATATTTTTTAATATTTGATTCCAATATATATGATAATTCAATAGCCATACAGGTTATTAAATTATCATATTATAAAATAATTATAAAAAGTTATAATTATTAAAAATATATCAAATATATATTTTTATACCCTTTACGAGAATTGAACTCGTATCTTTGCCGTGAAAAGGCAATGTCCTAACCATTAGACTAAAAGGGCTTTTTATTAAATAAAA
>NW_008649603.1:0-1718 GCF_000247585.1 Phytophthora nicotianae INRA-310 | reverse complement strand
GGGGGGGGGGGTGAAGCCGGGATTTGTCGTGCCCGTCGTCCCTGTCTCTTGCAGTGTGTGGACGAAGGCTTTGCTGTGTTCAACGCTACATCTTAGCGTGTTTATAGTATTTTGTCCAAAACCACTTCGAATTACAAACTCAGCTGTGCTCCCCGTATTCGATAACGTTAAAAACTTTATAGCCTATACAAATCGTCTCTGGGGTGGTATTAATATCCAAACACAGATTAACCTGGTGAGCTCGTATTTCGTGATATCCTGTCGTACTTGATATAATTTGATTCCACCGAACTGATAGACATGCTTTTTGTAAAGTCCCCTTGATAATATGGCGAGTTATGTCGGTATTGAAAGTAAATGAAGAAGAGTACTTTCTGTGAGTTGTCAAAAGATAGTGAGTGTATTGAGAGAGAAAGCTCTAGCTCCTGCAGATGATTGTGTAAGAAGGGTGGTCTTATGTTATGCTCACTCTATAGCATACTCTAGTTTAGTCTAACGGCTTTAAAAGGCTTTTTACTGACTGGATATCAGCTCTTGGATACACCATACCATTTAACAAAGAGGCTACTTCAACAGCCTCCCTGCCTTTTTAAATGGAAGGTGATAATCCAAAATTATTTGATATTGCAGGTTAATAAAAATATTTTAATTTTAGTGTCAGTCTAAAAGACGACGCCGGGAGGAAGCTCGCGTTGCAGGCTTTATTTGTCGCACTCAGTTTTGCTGTTGTGAAGAGGGCCACGTGGGCACGCCCGATGGCCAACATCTGGAGGACGGGCGTCAGCAGGGGCGCCTCGCTCGGTCGTACAGCGCTGAAAAAGAAGAACAAACGCAAACCAAGGAAGACGGCGGAAATTCGCGCGGCAAAGCAAGCTAGGGCGGCTCGGCGAGTAGCCACCAAGAGCACGGACACGACGGCAACTGTGACATATAACGGTGGCAATGGATGTACGGCCGCGGGGACCAAGAGGAGCAACGCCGCGATGGCAAGTAAGCAGGGGGTCCAGCGCCGTAGAGCCACCACCATCTCGTGATGTCACTAAAGCGAGGAAAATAGTGGTAATTCAAAAGGCAGCGCAGTTGTGCCTTGAGTATGCCACATGTGCACCCTTCTGATCAATGCGAGCCTTCATCGATACACTAACTGCAAGTATGATCGGGTTAAGGTCATTATTGACTGATCTGCTGGCAATGCACTGACCGACGCCATTGCTGAGGCCCTCGGTGTAGTCGAATTCGACACAGTTGTCTGTACAAATACTATAACCGACCGGAAGTCAACAGCCACTGACCGGAAAGCTACTACCACAAACTAAGCGACTACTGCCACCAATCACAAATGTTCAATCACCAGCCGAAAAAATACTGCAACTGACGAGCAGGCAACTTCCACCGACCACATGTATTACCCGATATATGGGGAGTATTAATCTGGTTGGGGCGTCACTGTTGACCGCGAATTCGCGACAAAAGCTGAGACGTGGGAGGTAGGGTACATCATTGACATGCGCGAGTCACTGCTAGGTATGGAGTACCGTGTGCTTTGGGTCCATCCGGACAGTAGTTGCAAGACGCTCTACTTACGATCATGGACACCTGTGGCCAAGCTTAGAAAAGACGACTTCGTGGAAGAAATGGATCGCGTCGACCGCTGGAAGGCTTCATCTGTTTCGCTCTTCGAGGAATTCTGGAGGACAGATGAGGTTAGCATGGGATTG
>NW_008649602.1:0-1747 GCF_000247585.1 Phytophthora nicotianae INRA-310 | reverse complement strand
CCTGATTGGGCTGGTTCAACGTGCTGGTTCCCACGAAGAACTGCGCGCGGTCCTTCTCCGCCAGCACCGACTCTAGCGTTCGAACCTAGCCCGTGGTAAATCGTATCAACTAACAGAAACGACATAGCTTGTCTTGGTCAGAGAGCGACGTACCTTGGTGCCGAAGCTGAAGCTGCACGCACCTCCGCCGAACATGATCAATGCGGCTGATCTAAAGTTTAGTCGATCAATTTTTGGTCAGTGTAAATTTCTTTTTTTTGGTCGGCACAGATTTTTTTTGGGTCAGCATAAATTTAGCACGAAATTTAGATGTCCGTTCTAGAAACTTAACCTATTAAGCTTTAGTCGTCCCAAATCAAGTGCCCCTCTCAAAATCTAGTGTCCAAGTCTTGCCAATGTCGCTGCAGTTCCTGGGTCAGAAGTCGTGGCATCCGGCCAGTAAAGCCAACCAGAAGCGCATCTGGGTGGCGGAGCAGCAGGCCAAAGAGCGAGAGGAGCGCGAGCAACAGAGAGCCAAGGAGGTGCGCAAGGCAGCCGAGGCGTTGCAGGCTCAGCAGGCCGCTGCTGCATCTGGAGACGTTGCTGCCGCTCGTCGTGTGGCCAGTGCACAGGTTAATTTCCTATACGCTGCGCCGCCAGGGCTTCCAGAGACTACAAAAGCGGAAGATCAGAAACAACAGAAAGAAGAAGATGAAGCAGTACGGGAATTTCGACGCAGGGCCGAGAGACGCGGAGACTCGCAGCGCTCAAAGCTCGAGCGATACGTTGGACGCAGAGCAGAGGAGACACTTACGATTAAGGATCAAGTAGAACGGTTCCCCATACTGAAGGATGCTCCAGTGGAAGGCAAATACACAGAGACTATTAAGGTCAACTTTAATCCCTTAGGGCTCAGACTACGCAACGTACGCTGCATCCGATGTGGGGAATGGGGACATCAAAGCGGGGACAGAGAGTGCAAGCTTCGAGATCAGAACCCCAATGGTGCGTGAGTTGATTAGTGAAAGTGGGAAACTCGATGCTAATGCAGTTGTGTTGCATTGTATTTAGATGCTACTAGGCAGAGATGGGAGGACCCGGTGACGGAGATTAACAAGCTCAAGTCGGCGAAACAGGATCTGGTTTTTAGGAGAGGAGCTTTGCCGCTGGAGATGCAGGAAACAACAGCACAAGGATTCGAGATTTTGCAGTCAGATGACGGTGAGTGACGACATTTCCTGCTTAGTTATGAAGAAAAAAGTCTGACAGTGTCGTTTTTGCTGTTTGTAGAAGATGTCGAGGCCGCAGAAGACGCATTCTTAGCCACATTATCTACGAAGCAGAAGAAGAAATTAATGAAGAAGCTGAAGAAACAGTCGCGAAATGATATCAGTAGCGACAGTGAGGTGGACTCTGATGCGTCTTCTCATCGCCATCGCTCGAAGAAGAAGTCGAGCAAGCACAAACGAAAGCGAAAACATACACATCGATCAAGAGGTCGATCTGAAGATGGAAAGGAGGACAAGAAGGAACGAAAAGGACGTTCTCGACGACGAAATGTATCAATATCACCACGGCGAAATAGCTCGCGCTCGGACTCACAAGAAAGAGCAACACAGCGTCGAAGATCGAGATAGTCCCGGAATGTTGCTACTTCGAAGTATTATTAATCGAGCAACGGCAAGCAAAAAGCTCTTCATTACTCGAATGTTGAAGCAAAAAGACGACCATGTAGTTTGAGGCCCATCAGTCACGGAATTTGATATTA
>NW_008649601.1:0-1751 GCF_000247585.1 Phytophthora nicotianae INRA-310 | reverse complement strand
CGTTGTCTTCCTAGAAAACCCCTTGCAACGCGCTGAATTGATAGCGTGCACGCTATCCGAACTGCCAACTCTTCAGCACGACGCATCTTGGCCACATACGCGCGCTGCAGCATCCCGCGGACGAGAGTTTGCATGCCGGCCGCTCCACTGTGTCCTCGCTCCTGCATAATTCTCTCTCTTGCTTGCGCCCGAGCTTTAGATGCCAGTAATTGACACCGTATAAACGATTGTAGCTTGAACGCCGCGCTGGTTTGTCGGTGCAAACGCATAGCTCGAACTCGACATCTCGCTTGAAATCCTAGGAACAACTTCGTCATCAGCCGAGCTAGAGCTTGCCGTCGAGCCTGGTCTTGTTGTATTCGCAGTTTGGTCGTCACCCAACGAGCAGTACTCGCTCTCCATTCGTTTTGAATAATCGACGCACACCGTTGACGTTGCTCGTGACGATGGAGAGCCCGTAGTTTAGCTAGCAAACGACGAGCACCCCATACTCGAAATGCACTCTGAATCTTCCCTGCTGCGTTGTTGTGCTTAGTCTGCATCTTTAGACGTCGATCTTTCTCACCAAGTACGAGAGCCGTGCCTTTAGTCACCTGCAACAGGCTGCCCCGGATCCATTTGCGAACTAGGAGGTTTTGCCTGATTTCGCGGAACTGCCGACGCAGCACGAAACCTCGTCTAACTCGCTGAATCACTGTAATGTTCTCACTAGTTGCTGAGAGAGTCTGAGGACTCGAAGGCTCTACCAACCTTTGAGTTCATTTGTTGCCATCAACGGTGGCTGCTGAGGTGTGTTCTGATCTCGTGATCCTCAACCAGCTGCCAACAACCTGAAGTGTAGCTCTGGAGAAGGTCTCCTTTGTATTTGTCTTTAGGTTTTGGCTTTGATAAATTCTGTATTTTTGCCTAATACAACACAAGCAACTCCGAACTCCGAGGTCCAACATTGTAATTGGTAGCACTTGTTGGTTCCACTTCGCGTCCGTCGTACTCTCCGTGCTGTTCCCCATTCGTCAGAAGCAAGAATCTGTTTTCGGTGTAAAGAATGGAAGAACAAAATCCAGTAATGACGTTACTGGAGGGGCTCACTCAAGCTATTCATGAACTCTCACGCACGGTTGCAATGCAAAACAATGAAATTCGATCGTCGGTCATGGACCAACTTCAACAACAACAGTCAAGTCGAGAGTTCAAAGTTGAAGGAGCCTCCATGCCGAAATTCCATGGCAAGCCTCAGGAAAGTGTGGATGAGTTCATCTTTGATGCTAAGTTGTTCATGAACGCAAAGAACATTGAGTACCACCATCCCGGCAACCAGGCTCGTGTGGTAGCGATATTAGCCGGTAACCTCCGCGATGGAGCGGCGTCATGGTATCACAGTCGTATCATGATCGACAACGAGCCTATTAGCTGAATTGACAATTTTGCAGAGACACTTCGTGAATTCCTTCCTCCCGACCAGCAACATCGGTTGCGTGCGGCGCTACGTGCATGCAAACAGACGAGCTATGTAGAAGAATACGTGTCACGCTTTCGTAAAATCATCACTCTAATCCGTGATATGTCCGCGTTAGACAAAGTAGACCACATTATCACCGGTTTGAAGTCCGACACTCGCAAGGAGGTTGACTACCTAAATTGCAACTCATTAAAGACTGCTATTTCCGCCGCGCACGCGTACGAGCGAGCCCATTTTGGCGCTGTCCGCCGACAGACAGCGGCTCGTCGCGATGGCCCTGAACCTATGGACA
>NW_008649600.1:0-1766 GCF_000247585.1 Phytophthora nicotianae INRA-310 | reverse complement strand
CTTTGACGCGCTTTGGTGGCTTGTTCTCGGCTGGTATCTTTGGAGCAGCGACAAGACCAGAATGTACATCTTGCTTACTATCCTCTGAGTGCTGCGGGGGACTCCTTGTCACTGAATTTTTAGGAGGCTTGTCATGTCGCTCCACTTCCTTCGCTACGTCCCTCAAAAAACCCTTTTCTTCTTCTTCCCAGTCGTCCTCATCCGAAAGTGATCGTGGCGAACGAATCGAAGATCTGGACTTCGGGCTAGCAATAAGGCTCAAATCTTCTTGAAGTGGAGGAACGCTCCTTCTAGCCGCCATCTTACTTTGGCCTATTTCATCACGAGATCACATCGTCAACCA
This sequence comes from Phytophthora nicotianae INRA-310, assembly GCF_000247585.1. NCBI lineage: Eukaryota > Oomycota > Peronosporomycetes > Peronosporales > Peronosporaceae > Phytophthora > Phytophthora nicotianae. The sequence goes on along the minus strand of NW_008649600.1, from coordinate 1,423 downwards.
CTATCTACAGTAGCAAGCTGATGTCTGTGCTGCATACAGTACCTTTGCTTTTCGTCTTGGTGGAGTGAGGAGTTATCGCGTGCATTTTCGAGCGTTCTGCAGTCTTGGATTTGGTATTTAACAGTGATGCCGTAACGCTGTCTTGAGAATTGAATTGGGAACCAATTGGACTTGCAGCTTTGTCTTCTGAAGTGATGCCCGGGTCAAAACCATCGGAATACATGTCGTCGTCGCTGTCTTCGCCACTGAGCGATAGGAAAGAGCCTACAGATCAACCATATAATAAAATTTGTCAGCTGAATGGAACGATGCTTGTCCAAAGGCAGAGAATAGACCTTTGCGGTTTCTGGCTGGTTCTGCAGGTTCACTGAAAACGCTGTTCCGTGTCTTACGATGCGTTATCGATTTTTTTGTTTTCCCCTGCTGTATCCGTTGTTGATGAGGACTTGTGGTTTTCGCCTTAAGTCTACGTTGTCGAGAGGATTCATTGGTATCCGTAGCCTCCAGTGCCAAATCATCCGTGCTGTCGCTCTCTTCCTTAACACGCGTCGAAGTATTAACTGTAGCAGGTTTACTTGGTGATCTACCGGTTTTCTTCGGCATTTTCCGACGGTCTTCATCAACTCCACTATCTTCATCGTCAACAATAATCTCATCCATCAGTACCGTAACATGCCTCGGCATACTTGATGCTGCATTAATGTCTTCAGGAGAGCTCGAGCGATTCTTTTTCTTAGACGTCATCTCCTTGCGTGCCATGGGAGACACAGCCGATCGTCCTTTACTTCGCAGTCCTCGCTTCTTCGTACGCGCAGCGTTTCGCTCACCCTCACTCTCCTGATCATCACTGCTATCCATATCTTCAAGTCCAACCTGAGCCAGCGGTTCCTGCTCAATTTTTACCACAATTGGTTGTGTTTTTGCAACAATTGAACGCTTCTTCTTTTTCTGCGGACTCGGGTCTTGCTCTTCTGGTGCTGATGACGTTTTTGGTCTTTGGACTTTCAGCTTTGGCGCTGGCACAGCTTCATCACTCGAGGATTCGTCATCCTCATCCCCTATCGTCACGTACTTATGCGTCATCATGTGGCGCTCTTTGTTATTCGCAAAATTCCGATACCAAAGTCTGGTGCCCATATTTTTCCGCATCTTGTCGACCGACTCGGTCGTGGAATTCTCATACTGTAACGGTAGCGTGCCTCTGACAAAAGTTGGCATTTTCGTCGTCGCATCTGACTGAAGAGCACACCCGAAGGCCAATTCAAACTGCGCTCCGTTCGTCTGCTTCCGATTCTTGTCGAAGTTACTATCAAATAGCTTCACTTGTCGCTTTTTCTGCCAGCAACTACATCACCACAACTGTAAGCAATGCACTGGCATAAAATAAAATGCACGCGAGCACGCACCGGTCTCGATTGGCAAA
>NW_008649599.1:0-1775 GCF_000247585.1 Phytophthora nicotianae INRA-310 | reverse complement strand
ATGGCATGTGGGAGGTCTCCAAGCTGCCACATCGACAAATCGACCGTGAAGTGTACGAGGATTTATCGGACGCTGGCAACACTGTGGCCTTTAAGTTCCGAGTGAAGAAGACACTGGCCGACGGATCCACTGTATCTGTGTTGAAACGTGTGTTGTCGAGGCGATTTCGCGATAACAACCAAGTGGTGATCATTTGGAAGATCTTTTCAGAGGGCGAAGGAATCTTCAGTGGGATGGATGCCAATGAGACTATTTGGGTTCGTATCCGACCATACTTGGGTGGAGTGATGAAAGACGCTTGTTCGAGACAATCACCAGTACAGCACGTAGCGATTAACACCGATGTGTTGGCGGTAAAGGCGTTTCGGACTATGATGCAAGACATGGTTGTTGAGGACGCTGGAGAATGCGCCCGGTTGCTGCGTGAGTTTTTACGGGATGGAGTTTTACCAAATATTGAGCATGAACTTTAATTGTTACAATCAGGAATTCCGGGTATACTTACAATGCGTTCAGTGCAACAAGCCGTCATTAATTCCACAACACTTACAGCCTTAGCGCATGGCTTTTTACGTAATATAATCGAAGAGGCTTGGTTCTACTCGCACTTATCACTTTAATGCATGGAAACCCACTGTTCTCGATCTGGTAGTTAATTTTTTTGGGATTTTTTTGCTCGTACTTAATAGAAGTATTACTGTTATGCTGCTTGCACTAACGATGAAATGAGGTGAGTTAGGCAGTGATTCAGGTGAGGACCTGGCGAATTTGGTGTTTTTAATGGATACAAGTTCTTGTATGCGTGAAAGCATAGTTAACACAAACGGTTTGTCGAAAATCCAAAGAGTGACTCAAACAACACCAGGAGAATTTTTGGGCACTAAATGATTCGTGCATTTTTCATGTATAGCTGAGAGGAGGCGCTGGTATTCAAGGAACAATTCGCGCGATTACATGCACCATGTTATAGCAGTGTATCGTTAATAGCATGATGCTATTGATGCTATTAACATCGCGTATTGAGCTGCATAAACAGTAAGAAATTCTCGTCTCCCAGGGAAGGTTGTAGGAAGGTGGAGAATTGAGTAGATGCAGGTGAGTCGCCTGCATCACTCTTTGATGCTAAAGTTACGCACGCTTTCGCAGTCTGCCAAGCTACGGTAAGTTTTTGAGTTGCTTATTTCAATTTTGCAAAGCTAATAATAATGCCTTTGCGACCTGTGATTCGACAGGACACTAGGTGGTCGTCAACTTTTAGCAAGCGTTATTTTGAGCTCTTAGAGCACCTGGATATGAACGATGACACACTCGTTGAGTACCTGCCGCCGCCAGCCGCCAACTGTCGCCTTCACGCCGTTGTTACTTGACTTTATAAACTACTCTGTGCAGGTCCCCGCGCCCAGATCGTCCACAGCCCGGACTTCGAGGCCGCATGCGTGCGAGTTCTCGGTGGTGATGCCGGTCGAGTGAAGCGTGCAGAGCGGGCTGCGCTGGAGCCCTTCCGGCACCGTCAAGCTGAGGCTGCGGGGGAGGCACGAGAGGACGGGGAAGTCCAAAGCAGCAGCGAGGAAGACTCTTTCGTGGTGTAACTTCAAAAGCGCCGGCGGCTTGCTCGCAAGTGTCGGAACTCGGAGGAGATTGAGAGGAGATCTTGAAACGTCGCAGCAAGAGTGGGACGACGAGCGGCTCCAGAAGAATGCGAAGGAGGGCAACAACGGAGTACGAAGGAAGAACGAGCAGTTAGGAAACTCCTACAGAGGAGGATGCATACTTTT
>NW_008649598.1:0-1787 GCF_000247585.1 Phytophthora nicotianae INRA-310 | reverse complement strand
AAGTGTTTGAGGACGGGTAAGCAATGTGCAGTTCTCCGCGAGGAGGATTTACTCATACCGGCACTCCGTAATGCCACCCGTTGGTTCAGCACATTTGCCATGATCAAACGTTATTTGGAACTGGCACCACACCTCGACGACTCGGACGAAGACTTGGCACCTCTCCTTTTGTCCGCAGACGACAAAAACCGCCTACTCACCCTTCTGAATAACCTTACGAAATTTGAATCAGTCAGCAAGAAACTACAACAAGAACACAGCCTAACGCTTCGTCACGTGCGCGTGCTCTTCGACAAACTGCTTGCCGAGTTTCCGGATTCATGTGAGCGCCACCTCGCTTTAAATGCTCGCATTGTCGCCTTCCCACGCTTTTAGAACGGCGCCGTCAAGATTTTGAGCGGGCGCGAACAAGCTATGACATCTGATGAGCAAGCTGCCATGATACCATTCTTGCGCTACAACGAGACGCTGGAAGAGGTCCACAAGCGTTGCATCCGCGAATGACAGTTTCTCGTCGAATCGAGCGACGAGAAACTGTCATTCGCGGATGCAACGCTTGTGGACATTGACGTGATTGCCGTGGAGTCGCCGTACGTGGGTGTCGAGTGGATTCCACCGACGTTCAATGACGTCAAGCGTTTGTTCTCACAGTTGGGTTGGTTTACTCGGATAGACGTCAATCCATTCTACCCGGAGCGCTTGACGACCTGCTCTTTTTGCAAAAGAATCGAGCTCTCTGGAATGAGGCGACCGTGGCCGCGATTGTGCAAGAACCCCAAAGAAGCGAAAGATTCGCGAAGCAGTCTCGCCCGACATGTAGTTACTTCGTGTTTCTGAGTATTTACGGGCTAGATGTAGTCTGCGTTGTTGAGAGGAACCGAACTCGTTGAAATGTGCTCACGAAAATTCATATTATGCTTTTGTCCAAAACAATGGTAAATGTACCCATATCCCTTGTCTAGCGCAAATTCCTGTTTCCATCTTAAAAAATGCTATTGTTCCAAGCTCTGGGTGCAACGTCACCCATTTCAGTAGTTTTGATTGGGTGTAATATTTGACCCATCTCAGTACCGCTGGGGCGTTTTTTGTGGGAAATTGGAATGATACTCTCTAATTACGTGGTCAAACAGACGTGAATGTCCATGACAAATTTTAGCTTTCAGGCTCAATTTGACGTTTTTGCGAAAGAAACTGGGCTGCCACTGCCAGATTTTGCGATATCATTTTATAATTTACCTCCATTGTACACACCGTCAATGAGCTCGCTTTCGATTTCTTGAGGTATAAGAGTAATGAGCTTCTCCCACCGGTTGAGGACACAATTCATGTGTCGTGGTTCTCGGGTTTTGACGTCGGTTGGGAAAGTTGTCTCGTGACGTGATGTATCGAAGTGGACCAAGAGCTCTGTTGATTCCTCACCGCTGAGACTCGAAGTATTCCCTGGGCGCATGGTCACTTGCAAAGTTGAGTGTACCTCATAACCGACTGTATCATTGCTCCCTCGGAGCTTCGGCTCTTCGATGATCTTGCAGATGAGTACGGTGCAGTCCTCTCTGTAATAGGTCCGCACAACTTTTCCACTTGAGCTGCACTTGATTCATGGTATTCAGGACTCGCAGTGAAATAGCTGGTGGTGAATGTATCACGAAATTTTTCCACTCCTTGGACGTGAATGACTATCTGCTCGTTAACGCCGTTGATTCAGAGTGAACCACATGGTGAACTAATGCCGTGCTAGCTCGGTGAAGCTCTGGATTTTACATATAAGAACATGACTCGTACCAGAA
>NW_008649597.1:0-1816 GCF_000247585.1 Phytophthora nicotianae INRA-310 | reverse complement strand
CTACCCAGTACACCTGACCCCGACCAAACTGTCTCAACACTCTCTGGAGTTCAGCCTTCCTACCCACAGTGCCCAAGACGGCGGCGCGGACGCACCCGCTTCTCGAGGCGAGAAGCGGTGTCAAGGTGCGGCGGATTCGTCAGTTTCGGCGTCGGTGATCTCCGAGTACATGGTGAGTACTTCGAAGGTAGTTACTACCGATTCCCACGCGGACAAGTCAGCTTCTAAGAGGGGAGCCGGAGAAAGCATTGTTGATCTGTCGCCTAGCTCGGCGTTTGCATCGCCGCCACGCAAGCGTCTGGCTCGGCGCCAGTCGACGGTGACCGTATTGCAGCCACCAGCCTTTACGTCGACTAATTACTGGGAAGAACTGGACAAGTTCTCTTTTGAACTCTTCGCACAGACTTTGACTGTCGGAGAAGAAGACGATAGCCTTCGTGTAACCGTTTAGTCGATTTCTTCTCCGGAGTCAAGCAGTACATCAACCGAATTTACGCACCTCACAGAAGTGCGAAAAGGCAAGGTACGTCGCGCGAAGGCGCCTGCGTCACTCTTAACTTTCTCAATGACGACATCGTGCTGCAGCAATCGCCCCATGAGCGAGAACTGGCAGAACCGATAGCATCTGAGGATTTCGTTCCTTCTCGAGGCGAGGAGAGTGCGGTTATCACTGATGATCTGCGGCGCAGTATGAGCAGGAGCAACATCCGCTTTCTAGGCAAGCTTTTTCGATCGATGCGGACGAAAAGCCCGCTGTTGAATGACTTCATCCGCCTTCACCTGATCTCTCGGTCGGTGGCGGCGGTAGCGGCTGATACCTGCGCGTCTATCGCTGAAAAATTGGTGCAACATTTCGAAGACCAGTGCCCCAGGTCTCGAGCAGAGCTCTTTAAAGTGGCAGATAAATGGCTACTAGACTCTACGGACTTCGATCTTTATGGAATCTCGGAGGCGTTAGCTCTTTTTGAGCTACTGGTTATGGACACGGCTCCTGGAGTCTACGTAAACGACAGTGGCTCCACCTTATTTGCGGATTTTCTTCCCCGTGGATCGGAGGCGCATCGACGCGCCTACTCCATCCTAATGCTCTACTCGGCTTGCTGCGGAGCCAAGTTGGTCATAGGGTCATGTCTCACATGGAGTACATGGCATTGAACGACCCCTGTGTCGACCGCATTCGCGCGTTACAGGCGGCTTCCGAATGGCTTCCCTGGGAAAGTAGTGTGCTGCGCCTTGCAGAGACCCAACTGGGTCAGCGGGGTCCCCATGGTGTCACCATAGGTGGTGACGGTTTGGAACGACGCTGCGCTGTTGTCCGTTATACTAACGGCATTAAGCGCAATGGTAGGAAGTTCATCGAGAAGGTGATCTCCCAGTATCACATCGTCGGCGTTCAGGAAACCAAGTTCCGCGATGTCCATCATCTGTCCAAGTTTCAATTTATCTGTTTTCAGCCTCCGGCCATCGTTTATTTATCAGTGACCGCAACAGCTCCAGCCATGTTCAAGTAGGGCCTCGAAGTGGCGTCGTCGCGACACTTTGCATCCCGACCTACCGGGTGTTGGGTCAGCGGAAGAGGTCAGGCGAGCTACTATTCCTGGACGTTACCTTCTGATTCGACTGGTCTACGCGGGGACAACTGCATGCATCCACAACATTTACGCCCCCGTAAATGCATCGGAGCGCTCCCACTTCTACCGATCTCTCCCAGCTGAATTTGATCAAGACTCCCATCATTTGGTTCTCGGTGACTTTAATGTGGCGATCGACCCTATTCTGGACTCCCGTGGGGTGTCCAGTGTGTCAGATACATCTC
>NW_008649596.1:0-1821 GCF_000247585.1 Phytophthora nicotianae INRA-310 | reverse complement strand
CTAACAGGCAGTCCTATCTCATGGCTTTCGCGAAAGCATTATACTGTAGTTCTCTCTACAACAGAGGCAGAATATATCGCCCTGTGTCACTGCATGCAAGAGATGATATTCCTTAAACTTCTCCTCTAAGAACTTGGCTTTGCTGCAACGCAGGCTAACGCTATATACGAAGATAATCAGAGCTGCATCAAAATCTGCTACAACCCCGAACTTCACGGACGATCAAAACATATACGCGTACGATACTGTTTCGTGCAAGAAAAAGTAGAGCGGCATGAATTCAACGTCACCTACTGCAATACGAAAGAGATGATAGCTGACATCTTTACTAAAGCTTTAGACAAGCACCAGTTCGGAGAACTAAGGGCGAAGCTCAGGATGAACTCCCTGAAAGTAGGATCCGGCCACTCAGTATAGAAATACACTAATAATACAACTGCATGAAGCGTGTCTTTATCCTGCGTTCTTTTTGGATTTTTTTCCCACTGGGTTTTATTTTTGTTTGTTTGCACAAGGTTTTCCCTCGTTGAGGTTTCCCTGGTCAAGTGCCGAATTATTTAGACACACGAGTTTATACATAATAATCCATGCATAACAATCAATTTGCTGGTAAAGTTCATTATCAGTTGGGCAAACCCGCGGAAATCCTACTGGCTCCTATCACTTAATTCTGCTTGCAGACAATGAACGAACGAACAAATGCATAGAAATCAATCCAATCCTCCACTAACTCGACAGGCTTACCTTCTTCCAAATCGTAGAAAAGCCGGTTGTTGTCGTGGACTGTGAGAACGAAAGCATGCCCGACGCTTTGATGGTTGTAAGCTGCAGCGACGTAAACACCATTCTCGATCTTGATCTCGCTGAGCACACGGACACCATGCCGACCAGGAACCGCGAAATTGTCCAAAGCAATGGCTCTGTAAATGAGTCACGACCAGCATCACGTAGACGACGCAAGAAGACGAGAACAACTTTCCACGAGAAGTCATCTGATGCTCCACAAAGTCGTCAATGTCCTTTTTCGTCACGATATCAGGACGGCCGACTAATTCTGCTGCACGTCTCAATGCGTTGAAAATGCAGAGTCCGCACCGATAGCATTCTTGCCATACCCATCGGTTGGCCAGGATTTCGCGAAGGTCTTGACTTCGGAAGTTTTTCACCTGTCCACCAGCTCAATCTCTTTCCAGAAGTCATCAGCGAGCAGCTGGGCACGAGGTTCCCATGTCCGCTGATAGTACCGTCGTCTCTTGACGAGAGGGTTAACCCACAGCACTTGATACTTGTATTCAAGGACCGAATCACCACGCCTATCATTAATCCGAGCAACCTGCCACTTTTTCTTGGTTGATGCGTAATTTGCCGTGACAGTCAATTTGGATCGATCGTAATTCTTGCCGTAAATGCGCCAGTACATCTCACAATTGCTGTCACTATCAGTGTTTGTGTCGCTAGACACATAGTTGGTGTCATAATGTGTCAAATCTGTTGTTGCAGTGCGACAAATGGAAGAATCCTTTAATTCCCCCACTTTAGTGACATTGGACTGTGTGGTGGACATTTGGGCTCGAGAAGCCTCCTCCTCTTCCTCCAGCGCGGCGCTGTGAGCTGACGCAAGTGCTGTTCGTAGCACCCGCTTCTTCTTCCCCCTCGTAGAAGAGTCCTTCGTAACTGGATAGGGCTCTGTGCCCACCGAAACAGCGTCTGTCAATGCTACCGTAGCTATTGAACCTTCTGGCGCAGCTTCAGAAGCTGGTCGCTCAGTCTCAGAGACTGCTTCCGCCTCTGGAACGGCCTGAGAAGTCGTCGTGCACGATG
>NW_008649595.1:0-1830 GCF_000247585.1 Phytophthora nicotianae INRA-310 | reverse complement strand
CAACACTATGGAATTAGCAAATAATAGCCCATTTGAAGTGGCAAGCCCTCCGAAGTATCGTGGGCGTTCGAAAATAACTTCTAAAGCAAAGAAGGCTGCTCGAAACAAAACAATTTCGATGGCAGAAGACGACCCTATAATGGGTCCATTGATGTTAGTTCTCGCTAGAATTCTACAGGCAGTCAGAAATGGACCCACATCACTTCTTCTGCCACACTTATCTGACCCTTCAAGGTGTTTGGTTCCGCCAGGAAATCGATAGTGCCGATAACCATCAAGATTTCTTTCATGACCTCGCCGAAGCACGTCACCCCCGGTCACCTCAGTGACGTGCGTATTGCGTTTGGATTACATCGACAAATACGTGAAAAAAGGAGGGCTAGCAGAAACACACGAACTAATCAACGAAAAAGAATATAGGAGAAGAGGAAGTAGTTGTGGAAAGTCTTAGACTCGGCATCTATTCGACTAAAACGGTTGACGCGATGAAGAAATGGCACATTGCGACAAGAATAATTCGACAAGTGGACAGGGCTGCGGATTGGATTGACACAATCAATTTTTCCGTAAAGTCCGAATTCAGTAAGACAAACGGATTCAATGCGACAGTCGTAAAAAGATCATCCTCATTGGCAAAAAAAAGACAGCATGCAATATTACTTAATGATGTCACCCCCTCTCGTACAAATACTAAATACATACGTACGGGAAGGCGTCCTTGAACGGCTTCATCACAGCAACGTCCATTGGTTGACCTAAACCCGTAATTCCGGAAGACACAAACTGCAACTGTGTACAGCATTTACCCAGTACCGCTCTCAGTGAAGCCATTCTATTGACTTTAAGACTGTCAAGTATGAGCAGTCGGCATCCATCAACGCTTGGCTGCCAAATCTATTAAAACAAAGGTAAAATGTTCATCAAAAATATTTTTTATAAAAAACAAACAATAAATTTGGTAGGAACTAATATGCACAGTATAGAATTATTGTTTTACCTCCATGTCAGAGCGCTTCTTTCTGCCTTTTTGCGTAATTCGGCGAACAGTAAGGCGGTTGCGCTTGAGAAAGCGCTTTAAAAACGCTAGGTTTCCGAGCCGAGTGCGATATTTAGCTCGCTCAGGATCGTAACGAGCAAGCATAATCAGCATGCACGCCATTGATACACACAAGTAACGATTTTTGCGCATTTCCACGATCCAATCAAGCAGTCTAAATATTGCAATAAGATCAGCACAGTCATAAAATTTAATAATAATAAAAAACTTACTTTTTTTTGGGTTGGGGTTCCGAACATACATTTTTGTAGTTCGGGAAGTGTAGAAAATGGTAGCTGTGTTATGTGCAGCAACTTTGATGGTGGCTTCTTGTTTCTTCCGGCGGTACCACGTTGATCGATTCACGCCCACGGCCGCGGCAGCAGCGACCACGGTCTTCGCTCCGCGATCGAGAGCCTTAAATTTAGCTTTGTTAGTGTTTTTTGGCCGACGAATCATCACCAAATAAGAAGTGGGGACGGATGGTATTAAGGACTTGGCTGTGCGTGGGTGGCGGTGAACAGTTTAGACTTTTACCACTCGGAAATATATGAGCCTTTTTATGAAATTAGTATTGACCGAGTATATTTTTACCACCGTCTTACTGAATCCGGACTTTACGGTAGTGCTAACATGCCGACGCATTTCAAGGTTGAAAAGAACTCTAAACCTTTAGATAGGCTTAGTAGTGTTCCCTTTTTTCTCCCTCTATCAAGATGGACATCACGCTAAAAATTGTCTACATCTACGACCCTATGAACTCAATCAATGACGTGAAAGCGGCCTCTTTCAGA
>NW_008649594.1:0-1841 GCF_000247585.1 Phytophthora nicotianae INRA-310 | reverse complement strand
GTATCGCCGGCTCGTGAAGACGAAGAAGGCGGTTGCCAAGGAGCCGGAGGAGGAGCCGATATGTACCCAGACTGCGCAACACGAGGGAAGAGTTGCACGTGCTGGCGCCAACTTGCATGGAAGTGTTCCAGCCGGGGGTCGTGGGCTCGGGAAGAAGAAGAAACGGGAGAACATAATTAGCCCGCCACGTGTGAATACTCCCGGTGTTTGTGGGAGTCATGGTAATTCGCCAACGATGTCGCGGCCGCAACAAGTACAAGGAGTGCACAGTAATATGCAGCCTACTCTACCGCTGGCCGTCGCTGGAAACGCTGCTACCCAGCATCAGCCAGTGCTCTACATGCTCGTGGAAGCTGTTACAGCAGCTCAAGATGCTGCGATAAGTACCGATGCTGCTGGGACTCGAGCTCGAGACACCCACAAGTCGACGAGTGGCCAGCAGTTTCTAATTCCGGTTTCGCATCTTCAGTACGCCGTCGCCCCACTTTCCCAGTCGATCCAAGTGGTGTCTGCGCCTTCTTCGTTGCACCCTCAGCTTCAGGCTCAAGCAGCAGATCATACCTTAACTTCAGGTGCAACTGAGGCGAATTTGTCTCGGAACTCCGTTGTTCACGAGGGCAGCAATGGAGAAGCCAGTGGCGGAGATAACAGCGCTGGCAACCGCGAGCCGTAAACTGGCGGCAGCAAACGAAAATTCGCTTCGTCGCTTCGCGCTTTGAGTGTTCGCGAATGCCTCTGTGTATTAAGAGTGGCATACGACGGTCAAGACTGTACAAGATTGTAGTTAAGATTGTTAAAAGACTGGTGTAATGGTATGGAACCGCTCTAACTAATGCGTTTGTGTTCATCTCTTTTCAAATTAGCATTATCTCGCGACGTTTCCTATGAATGCTCGACCTAACTAAATCATCTATCTTCTAGCATTTACCGTTGAAGTACCGAAGACTGTAAGTGTTATTCACTTATTTCGTGTATGCGAAAAGAAGTTAAAAGAACATCTTTGTTAACCAATTGAGCGATCACCCTGCATTTCGCTTTAACATTGATTATCCGTCGCGAAATTATCGCTCCCGATGTACGATTTATAGGGGAAGTATGCGTTTTACTTTTTATCACACGATTATTTAACAAGATGCTATTATGCGTTCTACTCAAAACTTCCGTGCGCGGTTCTTTGATTGAACAGCGCACGCAATCGCCCAAATCTGTTATAGACTTGGCTTCAGTAAGAATCCGCTTAAGTGCGATCAGTACCGTAGCCTGTGCAGTACGTGGTCATTTCGAAATAACAGAGAATTTGTATGTGAGCGACTAACTAAATAAAACCAAACCGGCAATTTTGCCCGGATTTCACAATAAGGTTACCGCAGCTGATGTAGTAACGGTGGTTTGCTACAATACATAATTTTTGAGGATCGAGTAATGCCATTTGTTTGCTATCTTGCCACGCATTCCGTCAATCCTTCCGTATTACTCTAGACGTGCACTTGCCGTATACTATACGCGCGAGAGTTGTACTGCTTAAGGGCCGGTGTTGGAGTGGGTGATAAGTACTTTATGCGTTAAAATTCTTAGCTCTGATCAGGTTATATTCAACATAAAAACCGGCGGGGCATGCATTGAAGTGAGGGCAAACAGGATAGCCCCGAAACGCCATAGCAATGGAAATTAACGCCACAATAACAATGGCCATGGCGATTGTTCTGGTTTGGAACCGTGCGCAAGACGCTGGTAATACAATGGAACATTGTTACGAAGCGAGTGATCGTATTTGGCTAGTTTACCTATCTGCATTGAAACTACATTGATACAATATACTCGCGAATACCTCATTATTTTTT
>NW_008649593.1:0-1826 GCF_000247585.1 Phytophthora nicotianae INRA-310 | reverse complement strand
CTGCGTAGCAGATAGAGCTCGAGCTCTGCCACCGCCGGGTAAAACTAATAGAAAAGAAGTACAGCGCTACGCTTGTACATTCTTTAACACAATCAGAAATCAAATAAATTTTTTTAACTACGTCTGGTATAACTACGCACAGACACATCCTTATCTTGCTCATCTTCTAGACGATGACGATGCGCAGTATCCTCTGGTTTATATCTCTTAGGAAATACTTGACGTCTCGCGTTTAAAAGCATCTGTTCCCATCCATGTTGACTCACTTGATCCCAAAAGTTACGCCTTGGTTGTCGTTGGTGTACAACCGAATTCCGTATCGCTTGAAGATAGTCGTCATGCGCAAGACGGATTTGCCTTCTTGTGTGAACCATTAGTTTGTAGACTCCACGTCAGCAGCAATTGTAACAGTCAAAGGTTGTCTCTGCACTGGATAACGTAGACCGACAGGAAGTTCCTTGAACTCGACAAGGTAGTTCAGCTTCACAACAATCTTGTACTTGAGATCGTCACCAGAACTAGTAGCACTGTTTAGATGAACTGTATCATTCACCGGCTTCACACGAATCAATAGTTTCTCCGGAAGTAGAGGGTTTGTGTTAGTAGCCGTCCAATTTTCAACTGATGAATCCAAACGAATTTCTCTTGTGTGTTGAACAGTACGATATTCTCCAGAAATGACACACTTGGATACACCATTGTTGGCCACCATGTTCGTATTCTCAAAATTGTCCAGCAAGGCAGTCGAGTTGATGTTCTCAGCATTGATGGTGTCATCAGGATGTTCTCCTGCAACTTCAACTTTTCCAGTTGCAGTGATAGCAAGAGCACGTCGATCAAGATAGTGGTACATTGTGTTTGGCCACAGCTGCATATCGTCGTTACTAGCCAGTGTATTTGGCTGGTCATCGTTGTAAAAGAGTCGGTATACCCACAAAGGTTCTGTAGATAAGTTCTCCACAAACACATTGTACTGGCACGATACCACATGATAGTAGTTGTATAGTCCGGAGTAGTAGTTAAACCACCGGGCTGATTGCAACGTTCCATCAACGCTCTCAGGAGTGACATTCGTAACACCAGCACCAGCGTTAATGTCAATAACAGCATTTGCTTGAGAACAATCGTATGGTGAAGTCAGACGAAAGATATGATCTCTCGAATAATAGTCTGCGATATCCGCATATCGCGTTTCAACATACTGCCATGGCGCACCAACAGGAACACAACATCGTCACTGAACTCGTGGAGAGTTTCATCGTGGAAGAAAACAACGCTCTACTAAGCAAGATTCGCAGTGCGGTGAATGAAGCGCAAGCGCTTCGCCTACGTCTAACTCGTCTCAATACGCTATTCAATATGGCTGGGGGTCTCAACACTCGTTTGCAACGTGAACTAGTTGATTTGCGCAGTGCGTGTGAGATGATGGACATCATTGCGAGAGAGTACTCCATCAACAATGCTGAAGCCCGTGCTCGTTGGGCACCGTATTGCTCGTTTGAAGATGAAGAGTTTCAGCGTCTGATAACTGAGGCCAATGCTGGATTCCCGACGGATTTGGCAATCTTGATGGAGCCAACGCAAGAAGACGAAGACGATCGTGACTCGATCATTGACATCTTGGAGTTGACTGAAGAAGAAATGCGCGACTTCATGGATGTTTAAGTACATAATACATGTCTCATTTCGTCAGAATGATTGTTGTTTATCTTAAGAATGATTGTATGAATAGTGTTAAAGAATGTACAAGCGTAGCGCTGTACTTCTTTTCTATTAGTTTTACCCGGCGGTGGCAGAGCTCGAGCTCTATGTCCTTTGGACCATGC
>NW_008649592.1:0-1866 GCF_000247585.1 Phytophthora nicotianae INRA-310 | reverse complement strand
CTCACGTAGACCATGATCCCGATGGCGCAGCACGGTATCCGTCTTCTTGAGTACTGCCAACGTCGTTATGATGCTCTGCTTCTTCTCCCGCTGGTCATTTGCGATAGCGAACCCATAAACTGTTCCAACTCCAAGGCTTTCCCTTTCAAGCACTTCTTGTCGCAAGGATCCTCTTGAATAAGACGAGTGACGAGCTCGCGAAGCGCTCCGTCATTCAATTGATGTTAGTTGCCACAGTACTGGAATATTCATCAAAAATCACTGTCGATTGTCTGGATCTCGTTACCGCATGAGCATTCTACCTCTGAGTCTGGGCCGTCGGGACCCAATGGCACGATCAAGGTAGGCGTTAGAAGGTGACCATACAAAACCCACGAGACGACAAGGGCCCAACTGACATCTCCAGGTGGATGAGATTCGCGACGTCGAAAATGGCGTTGTCGATGCATTTCGTCTTTTCCTCTACGTCTTGCAGTGGATCGCTGGTTGCCAATCCTAGGTGCAAGATTTAGAGGTCGTGCTTGCTGAACTGCTTCATTATTTTGTTCTCTGCGCCAGCGGAAAGAGCTACCACCAACTAGACCAATGTTCATGCTGAGATGTTCCAGTTCGCCAAGATACTGGTCTCGGAACATCGCAAGCAGCGAGTAATTCTTTCTTACCTATCGTTCTCACACCCTAGGGCCAGTATTGTTAGTTCTGGTGGAATGTTTGCGTTCGTTATATAAGAAAAAGAGGCCCCGCAAAATAAACGGATGCTAGTAAACATTTTTGAGTTTTTGAGATAATCGCCTTTAAACTGGACCCTTCTTTTTTCGAACTTAAGTGATTTTTTTCAGGAGAGGGGATTTTGTCAAATCTCTAAATTTCGAGGTGTATCAGTGGTAAGAGGCCACGATGGAGGAGCTCGCTGCGCTCGCAGACACCTCCACAGCAACAGAGAATGACTCTGTGGTAGCTCACGATGAAGCCCACAGTGACACTAGCGCTGGATGTGGAGACGCTAGTTGAACGCCTCTCCGATCGGATCGAAGAACGTGCTTCCATCATTACCGCGCTCTACCGGAATATCCAAATTTGAGGGCCTCTATGTGATTACCTTTGCCCAAGCGGACATAGCTATCATAACTCAAGCGAAGAATCTACAATCAGGCGTACACCAGCGGGATACAGTTGAATTGATTCCGGGAAGCACGTACCAAAGTGTCGCGGATCGCTGGATAGTTGTTTTCCGAAGAGAGAAGATTTACTTATTAATAAATGAAATTGCAAACAAAGAAACTCATTAACTCCTTGTATTTTCCACCTTCAACTGTGTGGTCAAGTGCTGTCATCTCGTTGGATCCTTGGTCTAACAGCAACGTATGAGGCAGATCATCCCGGGAATACCACGTTAGCAAGCCAGTTAGGCCGACGGTGTAGGGCACGGAAACAGCTTGCAGAAGTGCCATATCCCGTCCTTGATCACGAGAAGGTAATACGAGTCACCATAGCCATCTCGAAGGAAGAGGAAGTCCTAGTGGACGAACTCCTTTCGTTCCGTAGGTGTGAGTAGCGGTCCATACGGTCGAGGAATGAGTCGAGGATATTTAAAATACTTGAACAGCAGACAACCGCGGACGCAATTTGCAGATTATCCTCCAGCTTGGTAATATAGAATCGGGAATTCAGCGAAAGGAACATCGATTCGTGGTCACGATGGCCCTGTGCACCACAGTGCGCCACAACAAGAATTCTGGCTAGTAAATCGTGAGCTACTGTTGGAACCTATGGACGTTCACCGACAAGCTGCACACCATTCTCCTCCAAAAAAAATGTCTCTCAGTCAAGCCTGCTCACGTCCAGAGAGAGCTACGCAGCTGGATG
>NW_008649591.1:0-1872 GCF_000247585.1 Phytophthora nicotianae INRA-310 | reverse complement strand
AAAGATGTTGGAATCCGCCCTTACCGGTTGCTCAACAAACAATACGACATTTTGCCACAGCATCAAATGAGACATACTCGGGTTAGAATAGTGATGGAGCATTTGGAGCAGCTTGCAAAAGAAGCTCAACTATTTCCTTCTGGATTGACTAGTGTATTAATGCTAGAAATTCCCGCGGCTGACAAAGTTTTTGATACTTCTTTCGCGATGATGCTATCGAAACTGTACACCAGAGCTCCAAAGCGTGCCGAGGACTTGTCGTGCGGTACGCTCTACAACAGACTCTGCCAGTATCGTAAAAAAAATACTTTTTAGTAAATACCACGTAGTCATAAGAAAAAACATTGTTAGCCAATCAAAAGGTGCTATTATTTGTGATCTGATTCCTATCACAAACGCCGCCATTATATACATTGGGGTCGATTATCTGAAGGGGGCGCATGTCCTGATCATATAGACCGACTGTGAGCTCGTTTGTTGCTCCCTGCATTGGTACGTAGCTAATACCCTGGCCGAGTGACGTGGTGATAAGGCCACCGTATAGAACGCCTGCTGACGTGAAAGTGTGCAATACTTGGGAGTTATTAGCGAGAGGTTGTAAATATTACTGACGCCGACAACTACCGAGGCAATTGGATCTAACTGAGGGACTAAGTTGGACTTAGCTGCATACATCACTGTTTGCTGACTGGGAGGATATGTACCCTGAGCCAGACCGACAATCGCACTGAAAGAGGTTGAACCAGTATCAATGATCTGAAGTTGAGGAGTATATCCAGACGTACTCAAGGCCTGAGCGCCCGATGCGGTCGTGTATCCCGATACAGCCTTGTAAGGACTCATCGTGATGAAGAGCATACGAGGACGGGTTCTCAGCGCACGAAAGGAAGTAGTAGTACTCTCCAGTCGTGTTATTAATCAGATAGAGGTTGTTTTGGATCGACCAGTACTTCAGATAGTTATTGAAGTCATCGGCTGTGTATGTACCGTTAGGCAAAGTAATATTGAACGTCTGAGTACCAGTACCAGTCGGTCAGATAATGTTGAATCGGTTGTTCATGCGTTGAATCGTGATTGCTTGCCATGAGTAGTATATACTGATTGAACCGAGAGCGATCTCAAACTGTGAGAAATCGACAGGGCGACTCAGTGTATATTTGAACTGATGAGTCGAGATATGGTTGTTGATGTTCAAAAGAATTGGGAAACTCATCGTGGAAAAATCTGTTGCTTTATATAGCATCTAATAAAAATGATGAAACGCACAAGAATTCGAAAATCCCTCATGCCAACCTTGGAAGTTGATGGTGGAGGGCTCGATCACAGTAAAAAGCTAACACCCGTGAAGTCGGCAGCGCTATCTACGAACATCGAAGTTCTCACGGATAAACTAGAATAGGTGAGTCTCAAGTCAATAGCAAAAGAGGCTAAGAAACGTAAGAAACCTAAATACATAAATACTTCTAAGCTTCTAAGCTTTTCCCGTGTTGGTTAAACTGTCGTTCGCACTTAAGTGCGTTAGGCTGTGCCTACAGCTGAACGAGCTAATGAGAGAAAGGACTCTCGGGACTCGCCCGAGGGTCTCAGACATCGGACATCATCCGTCGGTTGAACTGCATGTAGTACTGATAGCTAAAGACTCCTTTCGCATATAGTGAATCAAGGATCTCTCTCATCTCCTTCTTGATTGATGGATTATCATCTCCAATCTTGGAAGCATTGTAACGTATGTTCAGACGATCTACTAAGTGACTAATAGTTTGGTTGTAGGCGCTTGAGAACTCTCTGTTCTCAATTTTACTTTTTTTTGAGAATGAATGCCATGAAGTCTCTCTCGCTCTCTGTGAGAGCATCAAATAGGGCTTTATCGAA
>NW_008649590.1:0-1808 GCF_000247585.1 Phytophthora nicotianae INRA-310 | reverse complement strand
CAGGAGGAAGGCCAGAGTGGTAGAGGAAAACCCCGCGAGCAGCGCGAACCGTACTATGCCCGCCTGTTCATGGCAGGAGAACTCGACGACCTCGAAGCTAGAAGAACAACAGGGGTTTCTGAAGACAACGAAGAATACGACAAGGAGCTCGAAGACCGCCTCATCGGTCTCGACGAAGTTGCACTCAAAGAACGTGTGAAGAAGAATGCTGAAAGGCAAAAGTCTGTGTCGTTGGGCGAGCTTTATAAGATACTAGACATCCCTGAAGACGTGTTAGCTAGAACCTGCGAGGCTGCTCCCAGAGAGCTTTCCTGTCCTGAATATTGGCTAGAGTGGTATCGAAAAACGCTAGCCACGACTGAAGCTGCTAAACGTGCGAACCGTGGCTTTAGGTCAACCTCGAATGAGGAGGCCGTGCTTGAAGTCGAGCGGGAAAACAACGTCCCCGCTCGAACAGACTCTGTGGACGACAAGGGAGAGTTGGAGGAACCAGGAGGAGTGTTCTCCGTAAGGTCACGCCCTCCACCAGAGAATCCCAAGCCTCCGGACGGGAGCGTCGACGTCGACGAATTCGTAGTACAAGAAAATGTTGGTGTGGAGCTATCTGAACGCCTCCTGTAGTGGGATCGGTAAGTCCGCCAGGTGGAAGACCGGTCGACCGTGGAAAGTTACCCGCTGAGTGGCGTGGACTAATTCGCAGGGTCGTTTATCTGCTCGTCCGCCTGGAAGAAATACAGAACGGTTCGCTTTGGCACCAGTGCCAAACGGCCAAACCGCCAATCGAAGTGCTCTCGGATGGAGAAACCGTACCACGAAGAGAGCAAAATCTGAGGACGAGGGCCTGCCGAGTAGTGGACCACTTAGTCGACCCCAAGGAACCTGGATTGAGAGAAGGGATACTTGAAGGTATACGGGAAGCTTATGAGCAAGGGGCTGACGAAATGCGCTTAAAGATCACTGAAAGGAGCTCGCCATGCCGGAAATGAAGGGAGCATTTCGATTGGATCGGGCGTCCTGCCAACAAGACGCAAGTCGGTTTCGACTGCTCTTCCCTTAGCGCCCTACGTTCTGAAGCAATGGGAGCTGACTGCTCTACTGAGGAGGGAGACGGAGTGCTCGGTTACGTGAATCTGATCGCTGGCCCTGAACGGTGGAGAGATTCTGAATCGGACGAGCTCGGGTTGACGGATCTGCCCCGAGAAGAGTGGACATATGCTGAACTATTCTGGAAGGCAAGCGAGTCATCGCCTCTGTTCAAGGAGTCGAGGCCCTATCTACGGGATTCGTCGACTGTGTTCCCGCTGAATTGCTCATAGACTCCGGTGCTGTAGCGTGCTTGGTTCCCTCCCGAATCCTGGAATGGATAGGAAGGTCGACCGAGCCACTCAGGGGTTTCACCCAAAGCCTGAACGCCGTCTCCGGACACTCCCTGAAGACTCGAGGCGTCATCGACTTGCAGCGACGCCTA
Source organism: Phytophthora nicotianae INRA-310 (assembly GCF_000247585.1). Lineage (NCBI taxonomy): Eukaryota > Oomycota > Peronosporomycetes > Peronosporales > Peronosporaceae > Phytophthora > Phytophthora nicotianae. The sequence continues at coordinate 340 of NW_008649590.1, read as the reverse complement.
GGCTCGCTAGAGAAGACGATCCCGTTCGTGGTCGTCGACCAATTACACGTGGATGCGATCCTGGGTACCGACGTTCTCAGAGCATTCAAGGCGGTTATTGACTTAGAAGACAATGTGGAGACACTCAAAGGGACTGGAGAAGCGTTCCCCATTGGGTCTTCTCGAGTAGAAGAGTCCTACCGCGCTAGAATCAGTTCCGCTGTACGGATCTGTCCGGGCGGACAGGCCGTGGTAGTCGCCGATACTGCGGGACAGGTCGAGGAAGGGACCACTGCCCTTGTGGAAGGCCTGGTGGACCTGAACGCTGCTGTCCTAGTGGCTAGAACGTTGTGCTCGATTC
>NW_008649589.1:0-1892 GCF_000247585.1 Phytophthora nicotianae INRA-310 | reverse complement strand
TGGATCGACGGATACTCTGTTGAAGCCTGGAATGTGCACACGTTGGACAACGAGCTTATTGCCCGGACTAACAACCCCTAGAGCGCTTTAATCGCGCTCTTAACACGCGGTTCCCCGCTCTTCACCCCCTCACCCCTCTATGGCAACCTTCGTCACTACGATCAAGCAAATATCGGCTGAGTATGTCCAGCAACTTGCTGACATACCCCGAGGACTTGCCCAGCGCACGACACGTGAGACCATTGAGCTGCCCGATCCAGTTGATCTACCCGCGGAGTTGGAGAATTCCTCGGACGACGAGCTCACCTGCGAGAAGGAAACAACAGTTTCAAATACGTCCAATGTGGCTGGCAAAACCGGTAGTGTTACTCTCTAGCGAAACATGCCCAACCAGGTCACTTCAATCATCGATTAAATCTGCTAATAACAAATTCCTCCTTCTTATGAATAATGTCGTTGTGCGTGGTGCAAGCAGCTTTTCATCGCGTATGAGGACACAGTCGATATTTCCTGATGCATGGACGCATCCACAGTGTGGATTGCACACTAACCTCTTCACAGACCAGATCAGTTCCGTATCTGTACAAAACCAAAATCGATATCTTTTGTGCTTCTTTTCCAGGCCCCTCCACACTTCGTATAAGTGTCATCAACCGAGCTGATCTTTCCACCTGAATTAACTGTCACCCACGGTGTCTTAAGTCTCGGTCTCGTTCGTAGATGTTGGTCCTCCAGATCGTCAACTCGTTGCTGTAGCAATGCTGCTTCGACACGCAGTTCGAGAAGCTCCAGTCTGTGGCGATCTCAAGAACGGTTTCTCCCTGAGATTGCTAGTTTAGCCTTGAGTCAGCGTATTTCGTTCCTATCGGAGTCGATTCTTGCGTTATCATTCCTTGTTCGTTTGTCAGGCTCCTTGTCCATCACCCATGGCCATCTCATCAACGCTCGAGTCAGTTGTAGAGTCATCGTCGCACTCTTCTATCAAAGCGAGCGCAGCCTCAAGTGTTGCAAAATCCTCACCTTCCATTGCTTTGAGCTTTGTTGATCCAGCCGAGAAATGAGAACCGCGAAAATGGACACCGAAAGCGTTCGAAAGGTAATATGCTCGCGAAAGCAAACACCTGTCTGCGAAGTAATTCGCGATCAAGGATGATTTAGTCAATTTACCATGTCGGTATTCATTTCTCAGAGTCTATTATCAGTCACTAAGTCACTGCTGAAGTATACGTCTTTTTTTTTACCATGGAACCTGTGCTGCGTGGTCTGATTGTACTGTACCATGTAGCTCGCAGGTAACGAATAACGCAACTAAATTTAATATTTTTGAGTCAAAAGCGGCACTACAAGATGTAAAAATAATCACTTCTTTTTAAAACCGCTTATTTTTAAATTATTAACACTTATTATTACTAATTTAAAATAATAATAAGTTTCATTTCACGGATAATATCATTAGTATACCGTATACTATTGACTTTAAAATATCATTAAAAACAGGGAAGGCAGAGGTATGAAAAAATATTGCCGGCGTTTTTAGCCCCATCTGCAAATCGCAATATGGATTGTAGTAAAGTGTTTGATACAATTAGGAATTGGATTGCAGCGCTTCACGCAGTATGTACTGCAATATCGCATATACTCGCAATATCGCATTCCAAGCAATATAAAACTTCACAAAAAAGACACACACCAGCCAGTTTCACTCGATGGTGATCCCCCACCAAGAGTGTAGCCGCGAGACGAAGCGATCCAAACTCAAGATTCCGCCCTTCACGACCACGTCAAATATCACTGAATAGATATATCAGCTGGAATAGATTTATCTTTGTAACACCGTATTATTATTATTGGTAGCTCAACATGATTTTATCAATCTTGTATCACTGTATCAA